>NW_007251219.1:585317-588622 GCF_000164805.1 Carlito syrichta
CGAGCCGCGTTCAGAGGCCAGGGTGGGGCGACGGCCGCGCCACCCAAGCCTGGAGCTGAGGTTGAGGCTGAGGCCGGAGCCCGCACGAGGCGACGCGAGCGCGCGAGGAGCCGAAGTGCCCGAAACATGGTGCGGAGGAAGCCTGGGTAGACTTTCTGGGAGGCTGCGGCCACGCCTTCGCGCCGGCTGTCAGAACCGGTCCCGCCCACCGGCCCCCGCTTTCACCCAATAAACATCCTCAAACCAAGAGGGGGAGGCGGGACCAATCGTGAATGGCCAGTAAAGAATGAAGGGGCGGGTTAACTTCCTGGTAGTTGGGCGGGTGTTTGAAGCCCTCGGATTTATGGGAGACTAGGGAGAAGGGAATTATGGGAAAGGAAGTTCAGATAACTTGAGCCAGTTTGTTGTGTGTGGCTAATAGAAGGCAGGAGTATTAGCCAAAGATTCGGTTTGGTTGGTGAAGTCTCCTAGAGAGAAATATTTATGTATTCTTTTATTTATCATGTAATCACTCATTACATGTTCTTCCTATTTTAAAATCCTTTCGCATTTCTTCCAGATATCTTCCACATAGAAATTTTGGAAAATGCAGCAAAGGATAGAGGGTGACATAATAATTATTTGGATGATAATTATTCAGAGTCTCATCCCTCAAAAATAAGATAACAATAACTTGTTTTCATGAGGGCTCTGTGAGTTCCTTTCTTAATCTGTACTTTCAGACATCTCTTTTTAAAATGTAGTGCAGCAATTCCATTCACAATAGCCACCAAAAAAAAAAAAAAAAATGAAATGAAATACCTTGGCATCTTCCTAACCAGAAACGTGAAAGACCTTTACAATGAAAACTACAAAACACTGCTCAAAGAAATCAAAGATGACACAAACAAGTGGGAAAATATCCCATGCTCATGGATTGGAAAAATCAACTTTGTGAAGATGTCTATCCTACCGAAGGCAAGCTACAGGTTTAATGCAATACCCATCAAATTACCAGCAACATTCTTCTCAGACCTAGAAAAAACAACACAGGAATTCATATGGAAACACAAATCTCCAAGAATAGCCAGAACAATCCTCAGCAAAAAAACAAAACAAAACAAAACAAAGCAGGTGGTATCACATTACCAGACTTCAAACTTTGCTTTAAAGCTATAATCATCAAAACAGCTTGGTATTGGTACAGGAACAGGCATATAGACCAATGGAATAGAATTGAGATTCTGGAAGCAAAACCTCAATTTTCTCAACTAACTCATCTTCGACAAAGCCTCCACCACCTACCACTGGGGACAGGAGAACCTATTCAGTAAATGGTGCCAGGAAAACTGACTGACCACATACAGAAGATTGAAACAGGACTCCTATCTATCCCCATACATAAAAATTAACTCTAAATGGATCAGAGACCCAAATGTAAAACCTCAAACCATAAGAACCTTAGAAAATGAAGGACATACCCTCATGGAAATTGGAACTAGCATCCAATTCCTGAACAAAACCCAAAACCCACAGGCCATAAGAGATATACAAGTGGGACCTCATTAAACTGACAAGCTTCTGCAAAGCCAAAGAAACTATCAAGAGAGCAGGGAGACAGCCCACAGACTGGGAAAAAGCATTTGCCAACTCCAGGTTTGACAAAGGCTTAACATCTCGGATATACAAGGAACTCAAACATGGTGAAAAGAAAAAAAAAAAAAAAGCAACCCCATTATAAAATGGGCAAAAGATATGAACAGACACTTCTCAAAGAAAGACATCCGAGCAGCCAACAGACATATGAAGAAATGTTCAATCTCACTAATCATCAGGGAGATGCAAATCAAAACCACACTGAGATACCACCTAACTCCAGTCAGAATGGCAATTATCAATAACTCAAAAAACAACAGTTGCTGGAGAGGGTGTGGCAAAAAGGGAACACTTCTACACTGTTGGTGGGAGTGCAAACTAGTGCAACCTCTGTGGAAAACAGTATGGGGATTCCTAAAAGCTCTAAATATTGACCTCCCATATGACCCCACAATCCCCCTACTGGGAATATACCCTGAAGAACTCAAATCATTCTATAAAAAAGATACCTGCACACGTATGTTTATCGCAGCATTGTTCACAATAGCAAGAACCTGGAAGCAACCATGCTGTCCATCAAAAGAGGACTGGATTAAAAAAATTTGGTACATATACATGATGGAATACTACGCAGCCATAAAAAAGAACAAAATCATGAATTTTGCCGCAACCTGGATGGAACTAGAGTCTATATTACTGAGTGATCTCTCACAGAAAAAAAGATCTGAGTATCACATGTTCTCACTCATATAGTGGACCTTGAACATCCAACGTAATACTATAAGAAAATGACTGATGGTGGTGGGAAACTATGGGGGGAGGGGAAGGGAGATGGGATTAACGGTAGTAAATATTTGTCTGGGGACAGGGAGACACCTCTTATCAACAAGGGTGCCTGAATGAAGCATATTTGTATACCTAACCCTTAACTGTACCCCACAATATCATAATAAAAAATATTGATAAAAAAAAAGAAGAGTCGACACATAGAGACACATGGGAAACAAACCATGTGATGACAGAGGCAGAGATTGGGGTTATCCATGTACAAGCCATTGATTGCCAGAAAACAACAGAAGCTAGGAAGGAACAAGGAAATATTCTTCTCTCTAGGTTTCCGAGGGAGCAGGCCCTGAAGAACTCTTGATTTCAGACTTCTAGTCTCCAGAAATGTGAAAAAACAAACGTCTATTGTTTTAAGCCATCCAGTTCATGGTACATTGTTGCGGCAGCCACAGGAAACTAATCCAGAAAGTGTTCCTCAAAACGTGTCAACTTTGTGCTATCAAACTGTTGTTTCTACGCATCCTACCTGCTCTCATATCTCCATTTCTAATTAAAGAAAGTTTATATAAGAAAGCGATTGGCAGTAGTAGGAAACTGCCGGGAAGGGAAGGGTAGGATTGGTAGTTGAGGGAGACTGCCAGGGGAGGGAGGAGCACACCTATCAACAAGGGTACCTGCATAATGAACATTGTATACCTAACCCTGAATTGTACCCCACTTCTTTACAATAAAAAAAATTTTTAAAAAGAATTAAAAAAATAAAATAAAATGTAGTGCGGAGGATATCCACAACTACAGGTAACATTGGAAATATTATTTGCAAATAAATTCTCCTTAGTTTTTTGTATAACTAACATATGCATTTTCTTTTTTTATTATATATATATATATTTTTTTTTTTGAGTTGGAGTCTCACTCTGTTGCCCAGACTGGAGTGCAGTGGC
>NW_007251219.1:588877-597029 GCF_000164805.1 Carlito syrichta
CTCCCCATCCCCAGACAGATATTTACTACCGTTAATCCCATCTCCCTTCCCCTTCCCCTCCCATAGTTTCCCACCACTGTCAGTCATTTTCTTATAGTATGATGTTGGATGTTCAAGGTCCACTATATGAGTGAGAACATGTGATACTCAGTTCTTTGTTTCTGTGAGAGGTCACTCCGTATTATAGACTCTAGTTTCATCCAGGTTGCTGCAAAATTCATGATTTTGTTCTTTTTTATGGCTGCATAGTATTCCATCGTGTATATGTACCACATTTTTTAAATCCAGTCCTCTTTTGATGGACAGCATGGTTGCTTCCAGGTTCTTGCTATTGTGACCAATGCTGCGATAAACATACGTGTGCAGGTATCTTACATATGCATTTTCAAATTAAGAAAGGCATATTGTTTCAATATACTAGGTGATGACAGAAAAACAGGAACTGATATAAAATTGCATCCAAACAACAATTTTTTCTCCTTCTTTCTATTGCTTGGAACCAGATGACAGTTAATAAAGTGAAAGAACCATTGGATGATATCCAGAAGTCAAAAGGCCAGAACCTGCAAAGACAAGCTTATAAGAATCAGTGACTGTTATGCCTCTTGGTAACATTGTTCATGTTATTTGTGACTTAAGAATTTGACTAATGTTTAAAATATAAAAATTTATAAAAACTGTAATAGTTGAACTATAATAACAACACCAGAAAATCCACATGAATTCTTTATAGCTCAGTATCACCTTCCCCTGTCAGCAGATAATTCAGAAATTACTAAAATACTTGATGAAAAAGTGAAACAAAGAGTTATTTGGAAATCATTAGGTCAGAATTTTAAAAAGTTCTGCATTAAAAAATAAACAATGATCCTCCTATTTCATCATATGTTTACACTTTCTGCGTTTAAAAGGCAAATAACAACTAGTTTACTGTTATTTTTGTCATTGGCTTGACATTTACTAACAAATATTATCATTTCCTAAGAAATGCTAACATGTTGATGTATTTGCTTCATACCTTTCAAAGAAAAAAAATTCCTAATAATGTAGTGTCATTTTCTTCCCTATCTTCTCAGCAGTAGTCATTATTTTGATATGTATCCTTTCAATTCACCTGTGTATTCTTTGCTTCACATACTGGTATGCAAACAAGTTTTAAATTTCTACTTTAAAGTTTTACTGTTTTATAACTGGGCTTTATGGTTTTTGAAAGATAACTATGATCTCTTTAAGTTAATGACATTGTATTGCATGAAACATTTTATATATTCAGCTTCTTAATAAAGAACATTTTTTGCTATTATATACAAGGCTTCAATGAACTTAAGATTATGATTTCTTCATAGATCATCTCTTCATTGGGTTAAGTTCCTCTTTGTTGCTATTGTTGCTTGTTATTTTAAACTCTTTTTAAAAATATTGATATTTCTATAATAGTTTCATATTGGTTATTATTTACCTGATGTATAATTTCTCATTTTATTTTATTTTTTGTTTAATTTTTGTTTTGAGCATATCACTTGTTTCTACCATACAGTTTAACTTTTAAAAAGTCCAAATTAATAGTTTTTTAAAAAAATAAATGGGTTATTTTAATCCTCTTTAAGTCACCTATGGTATGTATTATGTTCTAGAAAATTTTCTAAGTATTTTGCATGTATTAATTATTTTAACACTCAAAAACAACCCTATGAGATATATTTTATTATTATTCCTGTTTGTAGAAGAGAAAAATGATGACCAAGAGCATACAGGTATGTTTTGTGTGTGTTTCTATTCTATTTATTAGTGACTTTCTGTTTGCATCAGTAATATAAAAGTCAATTTTTATTTAAGATAAAATGTATGTCAATTTGAAGCAAAATATGAAGTATAATGTAAAGATGCCATATAAATGACTGAAATTTGGGAAACGTGGGCTTAGTGTATTTTTGTTACTTAATAATGAAAATGTATTTAAAGCTTTTAAATTAATGGTTGACACAATACATTTCAAGTTGAGAATGCAACCTTTTATCTATTTAAAATAATGGATTTTTATAATAAGTCTTAAAGGTAAAAAAAATAAATTAAATATTGGCTTTACTTTGCTTAAAGTTTTGTGACTTTTTTGTTTTTTTAAACCTTGGACTTATCTGATAATAATGTTGACCTGCTTTTTTCTTGTTGATGCTTATCTAGTTTGTTCCTGTTTGTTTTACTTTGCTTTCTGTTCAAGGTAGGGGATGTGATCAATGTCCTGCCATGAGGGACAAAGTAACAATGCTATGGGTTCACTTACCTCTGTTCTAAATCTCAACACTTGTTTGACAAAATTGACAGCAAGGTTCAAATCTTATCAATCAGAATGTTCTCATTATTCTAAATAAAGACTTTGGAAAATTCAAATTTAGGATACCTTCCAGCCTGGGGTTTTACCAAGGGATTTCTAAGGGGAAGTTTAGTAGAACATTTAAAAAATAACAACCATAAAAGAATCCCAGAAAGTAGAGCAGTTATTCAAAGGGAAGGAAAATAAAAGAAATAAGTTTAAAAAGTTAGAGAAACAATCCAATATCTATAACATCTGAATAATGCAGGAGAAACTCTAGGAAAATTGGAAGAAATATTTAAAAACTAAATTCAAGAAAATATCATAGAACTAGTAGATACTAACTGTTAGGGTTTGGATGGACAGGGTGAGGATGGATGGGCAAGAGAAGGCATGCAGCACTGCCAGGGCTGGCAAGCCAGAGGTGCGCGCTGGCAACCCAGAGATCCGGGTAGATTGCAAAGAATTGCAACTCACAAAAAGGTTAAGAAAGAAAAGTTTATTTAAAAGTAAATTAGAGAGAGAAAGAGAAGGAAGAGAGAAGATTCACCTCCCCAAGGTGGGGGAGGGGGATCAAAGCCAGGAAGCATGGTGACAGCCATGGCTCAAAGAGCACATGGCCACACCAGACTCTAGCAAGGCAATGGCCGCTGGTTACTTGTGGTTGAGTTCTTTTAACCATTCCCCTTGATGGGGGAAGATCATTAGGGTGATTGGGTGGTTGTCTGCTTCCACATCATCACAAAGGGGCAGGCAGGTGCAGGTACTGATGATGTCAGGTAATGGACAGCAAGCAGATGGGTGGGTTAGTCACATGATTGCTGCCATGGTGGGGCTTCTTAGAGGGCTGATTAGGTTAACCCTAGGGGGGAGTTTGATTCCTGCAAGAGACTTGTTAGACATTTGCAATTCATAAACTCAGACATTTGTAACTCACAAATTCCTTGACCAAAGGTGGGGTGGTTATTTGGGCTGTCCTTATCTTGTATCTGAAGGAGATTTGCCTAGGGGGGATGGGATAGGCCGCTGTTTGTCCTGCAGTAGAATGTCTGATTGCTTTCTAATAGTTACACTGAGGCAAAAAGATTAAAGAATAAACTAAGTTTCTTCTAGGTTTCTATAGGTACCTTTCACTAACAAGCCATAAAAAGTCATGTCAATAAGAAATGTTCGAATACTGGGGGCAAAAAGTCTAGAATCTTCCAGAGAGAAAAATAAGTCCCATACAAAGAATTAGGAATCTTTAAGACTTCACAACAACAATATTGGAACCCAGGCAACAGTTGAGTGATGTCTTCAAATTGTTGAAGGAAAATTATTTTTCACTTCTTATTCTATGCCTAGCAAAATCAAGTGTGTGGATAGAATAAAAATATTTTCATGTTGTCAAAATCTCAAAAAATGTACTTCCCATCTACCATTTTCCAGGAAACTCCTCAAGAAAGTGCTTTAACATAATTAGCGGGTAAACCAAGAAAGAGGAAGTGATAGAATTCAGAAAATAGGATCTTTGACATGAAAGCTAGATGTGAAAATTCTTTGTATGAGGACATATCAGATGTGCACTTAATACAGACAACAACCTTTCCAGAAGGAAGTAGGTCACAGCTTCCAGAATATATTTCTTCAAAAAGATAAAATGTCTAATGCCTTGAATGTATTGAAAAAAAGATTTAGATGACTGGGGGAGAGTTTGAAGGTAGATCTTCTGCTAAATCTTAGAGAAGTATCCAAAGGGGGAAAAACAGAACAATTATGAAACTGAGAAATAAAAATAGTAGTATTTTACAGGAAAGGAAACATAATCATTATTGAATTTGAATGACCATAGCGATAATAAATCAAATATTGAATACTGATCTAACCCAAATTATGATGTAACTATATTGAAAGAAGAGGGAGCCGGGAAGAGGATGGGGATTTGGAGACATTGAAAAATTAAATGGAGATCTTAATGGGAGACTTGACAGGTAGCAAGCCAGGTGAGTCCAGATCTGATCCACCCTTTTCCCACAGTTGTCTATGGGGCATCTGATCCATGCTGAGAGCAACCCTATCAGCCTGTGCCAAGAGCAAAGAGGAGGGGCTGGAGATCAGAGCTGAAAGGAAGTGGGACTTATAGAAATGACTTCAGTGAGTTTTCTTTTTGTTTGTTTGTCTGTTTGTTTTGCTCATTTTTCTATTTTGTTTGGTTTTTGTTTTAGTTTTCTTTTCTCTCTCTCTTTTTTTCTGTTTTGATTAAGTTTTTGTACTTGCTTTGTTTCTGTTATTTTATTGGTGTTTTTTAGACTTCCTGTTTGTGTATGAGTAGTTTTGGAGGGAGAGTACATCAATGGGGGATACGGGGTTTGTAGGTTTGTGTGTTTGTATGATTATCTATATGTTATAGTTTTAAAAAATCTATTCTGTCTTTGTGTCTCTTTTCATTTGTTAGTTGGTATGCCTGTCTGTTTTTCCTCTTATTCTTCTCTTTCTCCACCTACCTCTCATTCCCTCCTTCCTTTTTCTATTCTTTTCCTCTTACCTCATTTTGCATTCAGGGAACACACCTATACCCCTACTGCAAGGACAGAATGTAAGACAGCAGGAAGTGAGTTCCAGGGGGCCCACACATCTGTCAGCGGATGTTGGGATCTGCAAATAGTTTCTGAATCACAGCTTCTCTCACAATTAAATCTCAAAATTGCAAAAAGTACAGCCCCCAACTCACAGTCCAACTTCAGAATTTAACAAAACCGGAGGTTCCACATAAGGAAGAATAGGAGGCCGGGCTCAGTGGCTCAGCCTGAGCCACTTTGGGAGGCTAAGGCAAATGGATTTGCCTGAGCCTGAGGGTTCGAGACCTGCCCGGGCAACTTGATGAGACCTTGTCTCTACAATAAATAAAAAATTAGCTGAACGTGATAGCGTACCTGTAGTTCCAGCTACTTGGAAGACTTGAGGTGGAAAGATCGCCGAAGCTCAGCAGGTCAAGGCTGTGGTGGCTGGGAGCATGCCATTGCATTCCAATCTGGGTGACAGAGTGAGACTCCAACTCAAAAAAAAAAAAGGAATACTAGGAGACTGAGCAAACAGAAGTAAAATCTACCCCCATCCCTGAACAACAGAATTAAAGAAAAGGGGGAAGAAAGCAGGGGAGGAAAATCTACACAAATGAAGAAAAACCAAAGTAAAATATAGGTCTCACACAGACCCCTGGGGAATCAGAAACCAAGAATACAGACTTTGGAATGCAAACAATGAAAAGCCCTAGGATTAGTGGTCTCAGACCACTAACACAGATATTAAGACATTAATTGAGAGAATAAATAGAATTGAGGAGAGATGAGGAAAGAATGAAGGAGCTGATAACAGCAATAAAGAATACAGTGAATGAAATAAATAACAAACTGATAAGCATGGAAAGTGAATTAGTCAAGCAGAAGAAAGAATCTCAGAGTTTGAGGACCAAAATATGGAACTAACCCAAACTGCTAAAAACATAGAAAAGAAGCTTTTAAAGACAGAACAAAACCTCCAAGAGATGACCGATTACTCCAAGAGACCAAACCTAGATTAACTGGAATCCCTGAGGCAAATAGAGAGATAGAGACCACCCTGGAACAAACATTCCATGAAATTATCCAAGAAAACTTCCCTCATCTCATCAGTGACATGACCATTCAAACACAAGAGATTCGGAGAACCCCTGCAAGACAACAAATGACCAACTCTAGAAACATAGTTTTTTGCTTACACAAAGTAGGAATAAAAGAAAAAATCCTAAAGGCAGCAAGAGAAAAGATCAGACTACCTACTGGGGAAGACCAATTAGAATAGCAGCAGATTTATCTACAGAAACAATTCAGTGCGTGAAGCACAATCTTCAAAGTTCTCAAAGATAAACAATTTCCACTAAGAATTACCTACCCAGCTAAGCTAACCTTCATCAGTGATGGAGAATAAAAATCTTTCCCAGGGATTCAATCCCTAAGCGTTTACGCTGCCTCCAGACAAGATCTACGAGAAACACTTAAGAAAGTATTAAACACAAAAGAAAGGAAAAAAAGAAAGACAATGTCCTTCACAAGAATGCAGGAAAAAGATTGAAAACACACATGAATCAACCCAAAAATCAAAAGAAAGACAACAAACAAACAGCAGCAACAACAAACTCTATAAGAACCTCATGTTGGGAATAAACTCTTAAATTTCAGTAATTAGCCTGAATGTGAATGGAGTAAATGCGCCACTGACAAAACATAGAATGGCAAAATGGATAAAATATCATGAGGCAATATTGTCTCCAAGAGATTCATCTCACCAGAAAAGACACTCTCAGCCTCAAAATAAGAGGATGGGAAACAAAATTTCAGGCAAACGGAACACAAAAGAAAGCAGGAGTTGAGCTCTTAATAGGAAACAAAATACCCTTTAAGCCATCAAAAATTTAAAAAGATACAAAAGGTCACTACATAAGGATAAAAGGTTCAATCCATCAACAAGAAATATGAATCCTAAACATATATACACCCAACATAGAAGCACCAACTTTCTTAGAGCTTCCAGGTAAACTTAAAAAAGGTGTTGACTCTAACAATATCATAGCTGGGAACTTAAAAATCCCCTCACAACCTTAGACAGATCATCAAGACAAAAAACCAACAAGAAGATTTAGAACCTCAACGTGACGCTTGACTAAATGGACTTAATTGATACCTACAGAACATTCCACCCAACAACCACAGAACATACATTCACCACATGGAATGTACTCTAAGATCGACCACATCCTCATCCATAAATCAAGCATAAACAAGTTTCATAAGATTGAAATCCTGCCATGCACCTTCTCAGACCACAGTGGAATAAAAATAAATATCAACGCCAATAAACTTCCTCCAAAACACACAAAGATGTGAACACTAAACAGCATGGTGCTAAGCAACTCCTGGGTAAACATGGAAATCAAAACAGAGATTAAAAGATACCTGAAAACAAATGAAGACGAAGAAACATCTTACCAAAATTTCAGGGATGCCATGAAATCAATATTAAGAGGGGAATTCATATCTCTACGAACACACATGAAGGAAATGGAAAGATCACAAGTTTATAGCCTAACAAATCACCTAAGGAATCTGGAAAAGCAAGACCACCTTCTGGAAAAGCAGAAGAATCCAGATGACCAAAATAAAAACCCAAATTCGGAACATAGAAGACAAAAAGATAATACCAAAAAAAAAAAAAATCAATTAAACACAAAGCTGGTTCTTTGAAAGGGTAAACAAGACTGATGATCCCCTAGCTAGAATGACCAATAAAAAGGGAGAAAAAAACTCAAATAAACACAATCAGAAATGCAAAAGTTGAAGTCACAACTGATCCCAAAGAAATACAAAAGATCATCAGAGACTACTATGTATACTTGTATGGAAACAAACTTGAAAATCTAAAGGAAATGGAGGACTTTCTGACATCACACAACCTCTCTAGGTTGAAACAAGAAGAAATCGAGACCCTGAATAGACCAATAACAACTCAGGAAATTAACTATGTCATAAGAAAACTACCTATGAAAAAAAAGCCCTGGACCAGATGGCTTTCCAGCAGAATTCTATAAAACATGCATGAAGGAATTGATACCAATCCTATTGAAAGTATTCCAGGTAATTTAAAAAGGTGGAACTCAAGCCGGGCTCGGTGGCTCAGCCTGTAATCCCGCACCTTTGGGAGGCTGAGGTGAGTGGATTGCCTGACTGCCCGCGGGTTTGAGACCCGCCTAGCAGCGAGACCTCATCTCTACATAAATCAAAAAAATCAGCTGGGCGTAGTAGTGCATGCCTGTAATTCCAGCTACTT
>NW_007251219.1:597049-612226 GCF_000164805.1 Carlito syrichta
GGGTCGTGGCTGCGGTGGCCGGGAGTGGCCACTGCACTCCAGTCTGGGCGACAGAGTGAGACTCCAACTCAAAAAAAAAAAAAATTAAAAAAATAAAAATAAAAAGGTGGAACTCTCCCCAGATCTTTTTATGAAGCTAACATCACATTTATATCCAAACCAGGCAAAGATCTAACAAAGAGAACTACAGGCCAATATCCTTGACGAGCATAGATGCTAAAATTCTCGACAAGATCCTAGCAAACGGGACCCAACAACACATCTCAAAACTCTTCCACTACAATCAAGTAGGCTTCATCCCCAGGATGCAGGCCTGGTTCAACATTCGTAAGACCATAAATGTAATTAAATACATCAAGAGATGTAAAAACAAAAACCACATGATTACATCATTAGACACGGAAAAAGCTTTAGATAAAATCCAGCACTCCTTCTTGATAAAAACCATTGAACATCTAGGCATAGATAAAACATACCTCAAAATAGTAAGAGCCATCTATGAGAAACCCACAGCCAGCATACTGCGAAACAGAAAGAAATTAGAACCATTTCCCCTTAAAGCTGATACAAGGCAAGGATGCCCACACTCAACCCTCCTTTTTAACGTAGTTTTGGAAGCCCTAGCTAGAACAATCAGACAAGATAAGGAGATCAGGGGTATCAAAATAGGAAAAGAGGAAGTCAAATTATCCCTCTTTGCAGAGGACATGATTCTATACCTCGAAAACCCAAGAGAAGCTGTCAAAAACCTCCTTGCACTAATAAAGGACTTTGGCAAAGTCTCAGGGCATAAAATAAATGTGCAAAAGACAGTCGCATTTCTATACACCAACAATAAACAAACAGAAACCCAAATAAAAAGCACAATTCCATTCACAATTCACACACACACACACACACACACACACACACACACACACACACACATATCAAATACCTTGGCATCTTCCTAACCAGAAATGTGAAAGAACTTTGCAACGAAAACTACAAAACACTGCTCAAAAAAATTAAAGATGATGCAAACAAATGGAAAAATATTCCATGCTCATGAATTGGAAGAATCAACATTGTTAAGATGTCCATCCTATCCAAGGCAATCTACAAATTTAACACAATACCCATTAAATCACCAGCAGCATTCTTCTCAAACCTGGAAACGACAATACAGGAATTCAAGTGGAAACATAAACAAAAACAATCCTCAGCAAAATAAAAACAAAAACGAACAAACAAAAAGAAAACACCTGTACACGTATGTTTATCACAGCGTTGTTCACAATAGCAAGAACCTGGAAACAACCATGCTGCCCATCAAAAGACGACTGGATTAAAAAAAATGTGGTACATATACACGATGGAATACTACGCAGCCATAAAAAAGAACAAAATCATGAATTTCGCAGCAACCTGGATGGAACTAGAGTCTATAATACTGAGTGACCTCTCACAGAAACAAAGATCCGAGTATCACATGTTTTCACTCATATAATGGACCTTGAACATCCAATGTAATACTATAAGAAAATGACTGACGGTACTGGGAAACTATGGGAGGGGAGGGGGATGGGATTAACAGTCACAAATATCTGTCTGGGGATGGGGAAACGCCTCTTATCAACAGGGTGCCTGAATGAAACATAATTGTACACCTAACCCTTAACTGTACCCCACAAAATCATAATAAAAAATATTGATAAAAAAAAAAAGAAAAGAAAACAAAGCGGGAGGTATCACACTCCCAGAATTTAAACTTTATTATAAAGCTACAATAGTCAAACCAGCCTGGTATTGGTACAAGAACAGGTATATAGACCAATGGCAAAGGATAGAGAATCCAGAAGCAAAACCTCAATTTCTCAACAAAATCATCTTCAACAAAGCCTCCACCACAAACCACCGGGGAGAGGAGAACCTATTCAGGAAATGGTGCTGGGAAAACTGGCTGACCACATGTAGAAGATTAAAGCAAGACCCCAAAATATCACCATACACCAAAATCAACTCTAAATGAATCAAAGACCTAAATGTAAAACCTCAAACTGTCACAACCTTAAAAAAATGCAGGAGACACCCTTATGGAAATTGGAACTGGCAATCAGTTCCTGATTAAAACCCCAAGTACCCTTGCTATAAGAGATAAGATAGACAAGTGGAACCTCATCAAACTGATAAGTTTCTGCACAGCCAAAGAAATTATCAAGAGAGCAGGGAGACAGCCCACAGACTGGGAAAAAAATATTTGCCAATTGTATGTCTGACAAAGGCCTAACATCTAGGATCTACAAGGAACTCAAACATGCCGAAAAGAAAAATTCAAATAACCCCATTACACGGTGGGCAAAAGATATGAATAGACACCTCTCAAAAGAAGATATATGAGGAGCCAACAGATACATGAAAAAATTCTCAGCCTCACTAGTTATCAGAGAAATGAAAATTAAAGCTACCTAACTCCAGTCAGGATAGTTATCATCAATAGCTCAAAAAGCAACAAATACTGGAGAGGAAGTGGCGAAAAGGGAACACTTCTACACTGTTGGTGGGAGTGTAAACTAGTACAGCCTCTGTGGAAAACAGTGTGGTGATTCCTAAAAGTTCTAAAACTCGACCTTCCCTATGACCCTGCAATCCCCCTACTGGGAATATACCTGGAAGAACTCAAATCACTCTATAAAAAAGATACCTGCTTACATATATTTACTGCAGCATTGTTCATAGTAGCAAGAACATGGAACCAACCATATTGCCCATCAAAAGAGAACTGAATTTAAAAAACATGATATATATACATGATGGAATATTATGCAGCCATAAAGAAGGATAGAATCATGAACTTCACAGCAACCTGGATGGACTTAGAGCCTATAAATCTGAGTGATCTTTCACAGAAACAAAGAACTGAGTATCACGTGTTCTCAGTGCAGACCTTAAACCACTCATAAGCCGACCTTGAACAATTATCGTAATACTATAAGAAAAGGATTGGCAGTTGCAAGAAACTGCTTGGAGTTGGGGGCGCGGGGAGGCAGGGTTGGCAGCAGTGGGAATCTGCTGAGGGAGGGGGACACATCTCATCACCTAGGGTACCTGCATAGTGAGCATTTGTATACCTAACCCTAAATGGTACCCCATATCTTTAAAATAAAAAAATTAAAAGAGAGAGAGAAAGAAAGATTAAATGATGAAACTCCATTAATCCTCACCTAAAATGAAAGACCAGGTAGTTTCATATAATAGCAAACACCACAAAGGAAATAAAAAGATGTTTAGAGGATGATGGAGGGAGCTCTTTTAAATAAGGGGACGAAACTAAGGATAATTGTATCTGAGCTGAGTCTTAAACAATTTGAGACAGACAGGTAATGATGGATGATTATTCCAGTCAGAAAACTGCAAGTACAAAGGGCTTGGTTAAATGAATAGACAATTATTGAGCAAGCTGATTTTATCAAATAAAGTAAGACAATATCTTTTCAACTTCAACGGTTTGAGAATGACGGAAACAACAAAGCAAATATTGTATTAACTAATTCTTTGCTAAATGTTCACTTCTTTTTGTAAATTTTTATGCTTCCCAAAAATGCTGATTTGTTAGATTCATAAATGTGTGGAGATAGAAGTGAAAATAGCACTTAATGTCCAGTATGCTCCTTTTGGGATCATTCTGTTATAAAAGCACCTGGTTTAGGGATTAACAAATAAGGTTTTTAGAAGACATCATGGAAAAATACCCTCATGACCTCTAATTTATGAAAAAAATTCTAAAACATGACATGATAAGTGCTAACCATAAAGGAAAATACTGATAAAGTTGAGTCTGTTAAAATGACACCACTAAGAAAGCAAAAAAGCAAGCCACAGAGTGGAATAAGTTATTTTCAGCATGCATAAACAATAAAGCGCATATCCAATGAAAGTCAAAAAAGAAAACAGACACTCCCCTCAAAATAAGCACCATCCATATAAAATATGAAAAATAAATTGTAAATAAACAGGCAAAAATGTGCTCAACTTCACCAAGGATGAAAGGACTGCAAATTAAAAGGACAGTGAGATATTGTGAACACCCACTAAACAGGTAAAAACTAAAAATGCCAGCAATACACATGTTGGTGAGGATGAGGCAGAAGAGAAACTTCCATATACTCTGTCAAGTAAAAGGTGGTAATCACTGAGGAGTAATTAGTAAGGGAGTCATAGACTTTGGGATTTGGGTGATGTCCGCTCCCTGGATTTGAGAGGTAGTTATATGGGTGCTTACTTTGTAGCAAGTCATTATATAGTCCATAATTTTTGAAAGTTTAAAAACTGATACAATTCTGTGTATATTGAAGAATTCTCAAGCTACTTGCTGTAAAATGAAAAAAATAGGGTGTGGGAAAGCAAGTAAAATTTTCTACCATTTATGTTGAAAAAAGGAATGAAAGGAAGCAAGGAGAAAGTGAGACCATGAGACAGAGAGAGAGGAAGAAAGAAAGAGAGGGAGAGAAAGAAAGAAAAGAAGAAAAGAATGAGAAAGACATAAATAATAAGCTTGTAGAAGAATAGGGCAACCCATACAAGAATACAATTGTCCCTAGACAGAAGAAATAAGTGGCCAAGGGTCAGGGTTAGGAGAAGAATTGCTATTTACTGTACACCCTTTATGTCTTTTGAATTTCATGTCATGTGAATGTATTGCCTTTTCAAAATAAATAAAATACCTAACCATACTTATCCACAAGAGGTCACTATAGCCAGGGAAAAAACATTCTGAATTCTAATACTGTCTGTAGAAGGTGAAGAAGCATCTTCATTTATGCTATTTTATATTATACCACATCATATTCCAGAAAAATGCAATTCACAAATATGCACAAAAACCAAGTGATAAATATTTAAGTGGGGGTGAAAAAAGACAGAAAATGAATTGATTACTATGAAGCCAGGAATGGGTTTACAGAAGCACAGTGTTAACCATCTTCCTTCGTGGTAATGCACAAAAGCTAGATTCTAAATTTTCTAGTATCTAGGCTTTTTTTAAAAAAAGGAAGTATGGTCAGGCAAACAACTCAAAATCTTCTTCAGAATATTTAGACCTTACAAAATATTTTCCCTGGTAGAGTCTGTTAAATAAACTCTACCCGGACACTTTAGATGAATTTCCTAATTTCATTTTAGTAACAGGAATAGTCTATGGATGAATTACGAAACCATGTCATCTTGCCTTCTAGGAGAAGTATAAGATGTTTGAGGACTTTAGACGATGAAGGGAGTTTTCATTCATGGTTAATCGTGAATGAAAATGAAACTAAGAATACATGCTGTAGAAAAAAGAAGAAGAAAGCCCTTAAGATTGCTTTAAAAATTTCGTGTCTTACACATGAGAGAGTGACTGTCTTGAACTGGATGAGTTTTTAAAAATTTGGTTGTTGTAATTAATTCCACTTTTTCTTAAAGCAATTTGATCATACTTTGGCTTACTAATGGGTTAAATGCTGTCAAGGGCAATTAGCCCTGACTAAACTTTGCTCCTGACTCACAAATGCACTGGGTTTTGGGCAGTATACAAACTGAGAGAAATCGGTGTGTAGGAGAGACAGTTCTCTCACGACAGAAGCAACAGCAATTTGAAAAATACTTCTTCAGTTATGGACTCATCTGACATTCAAAGGAAAAAAGTAGCTGTCATTGGTGGTGGCTTGGTAAGAATCTTTTTGGATATATTATTACTGTTAGTGGTATGCTAATCATTTCATGACTCAATGATTATTATTCATCACTTGAACAGATTGCTAATTTTCTTGTGAAGACTTTTGTGATATTTAAAAACACCTATTTTAAGTACAGTATTAGTTCTAATTCGTTATTTTTCAGGCAAGGCATTTTATATTCATTAAATACAAGAGTGTTTCTTTGTCATTTTGGTTTAGCACTTCTCCAAAACTAAAAATAAAGCAAATTGAACTTGATTTAAAAAATATTTTTAACAACATGTCAAGCATGAACTTGATTTTTATCTCCAAATTGGCTATGTTCTTAAGAATAAATATTAGTCTTAATATTCATTTTAATAAAAGACATTTGCCCCATTTAGTTTAATAACTCAGTTAACGCTGTCTAATGAGAATAAAAGGGTCAAGAAACAAAGCTAAAATAAAATGAACACATTAAATGTTCACTAAGTATTTGAGTAATTGAGAATAATATTTACGTGGTTGCCTTACTTATTTGGCTTTACTATTGGAGCACAGAAGACGGTGGAGTGAGGCTGTCACCCGGGACTGAGTACCACACCTAGCAAGATGGAAGGAGGGATTAGTCCTCTGCTTCCCGAGTTATGGCACCAGGGGAAGTTCTGTTTAACTTGGGTTTGCCTCAAGGCAGCAGCATTTCCCCCCCTCTCAGCAGAATTCCTGTTTCAGAGTAAAAAACATTCCAATTAGTTAAGGTTAAATCATTTTACTTTCACCTTTGGTCAAATCATTTGCGGGTTTTTAACTCGCAGGCATTCATTTATTCATTCATTTACTCAACAACCATTTCTTGAGGGCCTAATACTGTTCTAGGCTTATATAGATTGGTATATTTTACGCCACACATGTATTTCTATAGTATATGCCAACTTTGTCTTTTGCCTGCTTTCCTTATTTTCTTTTCCCCAGAACGCTATGACAGTTCCTTTAACATTTCTAATTCTACATTTCAAAATGCCAAGGAAAGCTATCACATGCTGTGTAGGTCACTAGACAGAAAGTACGTTGTCATTGCTTCAAACTGGGCTTTTGACCAATTCTTTCCTGTCAAAAGGTTTCATAAAATGGGAATCAATGCATTTGACAAAATCTTATTGGGTACTTGATATGTGACAATATTTTAGGTAGTAGGGATACAGGAACGAATGAAGGAAAAAAAACAAGATAATTTCAATGAGGGTTAAGCACTATGAAAAAAATGCCAACAGAATAATGCTGTAGACAGTGTCTTGGGAGGTACCTGTTTAGAGTGTGTTTAGGGACAGCCTCTGAGGAGAGGACAGGTGGTAACCAGAGACCTGAATAATGAGATGAAACCAACTGTGTGAAGATCTTGGGAAAGGGCAGTCCTGGCAGAGGAAACAGCAAAAAGAGAATCTCTGGGGCAAAAATCAGCAGCACAAGTTCAACAAGCAGAAAGAAAAGCAGGAGCAGAGAGAGGCCAGAAAAGAGTATCCGATGAGGATGAGAAGCTGGCATAGTTGGATCTTGTAGAGTAGCTGATGAGGCAGGAGAAGCTGACATAACCAGATCTTATAGGATCTCGGTCAGGCAAAAAGATCAAATTTTATTTGAAGGACAATGGGAAACCATTTGGAGGATTTTAGGCAGGAAAGTAAGCTTTCCTCAAACTATTTTTTTTTTTTGAGTTGGATTCTCACTCTGTCGCCCAGACTAGAGTGCAGTGGCCGCTCTGGGTCACCACAGCCTCGATCTGCTGGGCTCCGGCGATCCTTCCGCCTCAGCCTTCCGAGTAGCTGGAACTACAGGTGTGCGCTACCACACCCGGTTCATTTTTTATTTATTGTAGAGATGAGGTCTCACCAAGTTGCCCAGGCGGGTCTCGAACCTGCGGGCTCAGGCGATCCACTCACTTCAGCCTCTCAAAGGTGCAGGATTACAGGCTGAGCCACTGAGCCCGGCTTTCCTCAAACTATTATGTGGAGAATGACTAGGAAAATTGCAAAATAAAATAGATAAGTTAGGAGACTGTTAAGTTAATCTAGGACTTGGACTAAAGTGGCAGCGATGATGTCTCTTAAAATGAGTCTTAGAAATCCAAGAAGAAAATAACAAATACACAATTGGATATATGATTTTGGAAGGCATGAAAATAAAAATGTGGTCATCATCCATGGATTTATCCTTAAATAACATTTGAACTCTTCATCATGTAATCACTTCATATAAGTGCTGAGAAATAGAAGAAATAAATTACTACACATGTATTACAAAGCAACTAAAATTCCTCTGAAAAAAAATTATGTCCTATTTCTCAAGTCCATGCCTAGGCATCATGTTTGATTCCTTTTTTATTTTTTTTGCAAGCCTCTGTTCCTTTTCCAGTCTCCCAGTAAGTGTTGGTGGCTCTATATGCAAGGAGCCACCATATTCTGGCCATTGCTATCATTCTAGTTTAAGCCATAAGCATCCTTCCTTCATATTCCTATAACAGACTCCTAAATTGTCTCCCAGCTTGGAAAGACTCCTATCCGCTAAAGTCTGTTCTCCACACCACAATCAGAATAATCTTTAAAACCACAGGCTTATCATTATCACTCTCAACTTAAAACCTTCCAGTAATCTCTCATTACAAATAAAGTCTAAACTGTTTTTCTGCCCTTTATGAACTGAGCCTATCTCTACCTTTCTGGTATTACTCCCTTTACCCATTTTATGTTTTTTATATTATCTATCAGTATTTGAAATAACACACTTTTCTAATCTGTTTATTAAATAGCTACTCCAACTAGGATATAGACTCTTATTTAACAATGTATTTCAGTGACTGAAATCATGCCTAACGTTATGCATTTGGTGGATGAATGAATTAAAAGAAATAACAAAACTTAAGGATATAGAGATAAAAAAATTTCATAACAGATACAAATATGAATTTTGAGGAATTATAAAAAAGCATTGATTAAATAGAGCAATTTAGAAAAAGTTAAATCTATTACATAGGATAAAATTCTATTTTTGCCTATATTATTCTTTTTCTACCCTTCCCATCCTCTCCTCTCCATGAGCCATATCCCAGCACCTTCACCTTATACTGTCTAACACATTAAAGACTCTCCCCTGGCCTCTAGGGGAAAAAAAAGTACAAGAGTTAAGAACCTTTACTCAGGAGTTCAATGAATAGGGTGAACTTCCTTCAATACTTATCAGTGGTAGCCGACCATGTCTAGTAATCTTGCCAAGTAAAAAGTTACTCTGAGAATTATCCCTTGCTCTGCTGTAACAATCATCTGTTTCTGGATTGAAACAGTTGATTTCCTTTTTTCTGAAGATATGTCAAGTCAAAGAGATCAGAAGGAATCAATAGATCTGCAAAAAATATATATACGATAAAATAAATACAAAACTTACAGAGAAACTAAAGGAGAAAGAACTCAAACATGATGATAAACGGGGGACACTGAATATTGAAGAAAAGAATGCAAACAGTTGTTAAAATGATATTTTGAGGATGTTGATATAACTATTTTATAAATTACTGTATTGACTTAGATATTTTCCTGCTTGGGTGAATAACTGCTCCCCCATCCCTTCCCTGCCAAGGGAATAACTTCCGGGTACTTCTAGAAGGTAATTCCAGAAGGATCAATCTGTCAACAAGGCCTCTTTCCTCTTTAAATGCCCACAGGGCTTTGTTTACCTTTATCACATGCTGCACTCTATCCGAGTTTTGATATATGTAGTTTATTCCTCATGGAAGGCTTTTCACATCCTGGGTCTAAAGATTATCTTACCTTTGGGTCCTGCTCTTATCTCTTTTATAAAGGGTATCCCAGTTCCTTATACTGCCAAACATACCACAATATTTTCTGTGCATGAGTTTGATTTCAGAACAAAGTGGAGGGTTGATTGTTTTTCACAAGTTATGGGAAAGTTTTTTTAAAAACAGTGTTTTTATCAAAATGGTGTCGTAAGGAGCGTAATTCTTTCAAGGATTAACTTGAAAAAAGATTTTGAAAATTCTTTTCAGAAAAACTTTTCAGGCTGGAAGGAGTTCTACAGGTGTAGCTTTCCAATCCAAACAAGTCAGTTCAGTAAAAACTTGCCTGACAAAAAACTGCCAAACTATAATATCTCATGTTGAGTGATATGTTTTCTTTACGAAGTGGCAAGCCAGAGAAGTAAAACAAACAAATAGGTCATCTAACCTATACAGGCATCCTTAAGCCATGTCTGAATTCAGGGTCCTTGGGATTCAGAAAATACTGCTTCTGATGACTATTTTCAGTGTTTCCAGGTATGATGTACATGGTCAATGACAAAGAGTATGATTTCAGTGACTGCTGCAGCTCCTTGAGCCCTCATTTTTTGACTGAAGTCAAGAGCCTTGGCTAAGAAAACTATTAAGCATTCCAGGCTTAGCTGTCTCCTGCTTGCTGCTGCTGTGTGCATCTACCCTTCTGGCATATATCCTGGAGATGTATTTTTGGGTATCATTGAAGTATTTCTTCTGTCCCTCCTGCTAAAAAGCAATCACACTACAGAGTGTTTTGTGATCTGTTCTTCCTATGTTTGACCCAGAACAAAATCTTCATTAAGAGGTGCTTAGAGTGAGGAGATTATAATCTATTGTTATAATTTATTAAGTTATTGTTATAACTTATTGTTGATAATTGTACCCTGACCCCTGGCAATCAAGTCAAATCAGTGGCCTCTGCGGATGAATTTGCCTTTGAAGCAACTTGATCTTGACTTTATGAGAGTTTGTGCCTTACAGTTATAAATGTTAGATTCTGTTACGGATTAACAGGCTAAAGATGATCTTGATGCCAGATTGTCCCCAAATGATGTTTCTGCCCTGTCTCCTTAGGATGTTTCCGCCTCAGTGCTGACTCTCTGCTTAGTGGGACAGAAACAGTGTTAATTAGTGAGGAGACTGGCTAGGCGCAGTAGAATCTGCAACCAGGTGGAGCCTCAGAAAACCTTACTCTGTGGGTCTCAGTTTCTTCTTCTTACACTAAAACTAGATCACTAGGTCTTTTAGTTCTAAAATTTTACCTCTTATTTTTCACACTTCCTCACTCACAGATCTCTAGCTTTGTTTTCAACCCACTCTTTTCTAAAAGCAGAAATAAAATACCACCCAGAATTTTCATTTTCCCCAAAGTAATCATCCTCAGCACATATAAACCATCCAATGTCTCATAATCTTGATTGGGGTCTACCTATAATTTAGTTCGAGTTCATACTTATTTTTTGCAAATATCAAAGAGATGTATCACATAGAAGACTTAATTGCTATTAGTCTTTATTATTATTCTTATTTTAGTAATGTTAACATAAACAAAACTCTACTTACTCTACTCTTGTTTCAATTCCATAGGCTCTGAGCCTTCTTAAATATTGAAACCCTCATTCCTTCTCCATATCTAGTGACTTCTAAAAACAGGAGTGGAATGGGTTTCTTTGTAGCTATAGAAGTTGTTCTGAATTTGCTCCATGTCAAGGGACGTGTTTTGATTGTACCCTATTTTCTTTCTCAATCTCTTTTGTAATTTTGCTTGTGCTCCAATTCCTCTTATCAAACAAGTTTTCTCTCAGCTGCCTTGCTATGTGTGTTTTCTCTTGAGCTTTGGCAAACTCTTGATGTGCCTCATAAAATCCACTGTCACCTTCATACAGAGAACCCATGCCTCAGCATTTACTTCATTTGCTATCTGGTTTGCAAGATCTGAGATAGAACCAAGAACTTTAGAGAACTCAAAACTTTGTTATCTACCTGTAATGGGTGTGTTTTTTCTACCTTTTCATTTGGCCTGTCTTTTCCTGAAATATCCTCAGACTATTTGCCCATCTGTTCATATTCACTTATTCATCCATCTATTCCTCTATCTGTCCACTCAAAAAGAAAAGAGCACTTTTATACTCTGTTGATAGTCATATAAATAGGTATGTTTTTGGAAGTCAATTGGAAAATATATACATCTGTAGTCTTAAAAATATGGGGATTTGCAAAAAGTGCCACCAGCTCCCTCTCCCTTAAAGTCACTGAAGCATAGCATCACATTCAGAGAAACAACTGTCCTTCTACCAAACAGAAATGAAAAGCTGTTACATTCCTTAATGTGGCCTCTCAAAACACCAAACTTGGAGAATATTCAAAACTCACCAAAAAAACTTCTAAAAATGATCTTTTCCCCACTCACTTTGAATCTCTTTCATATGCTTTGCATCTATCTATTCTAAAAACAAACAAGACAAAAATCACAAAGGGAGATTGATCAGACTCCTCCTAGAGTGGAGGCTGTCAAAATTCTCTTCCCAACTCACACCAGACTCTCATTTTACTCCCTTCTGTTTTCTCATTTCTCTATTTTCCTTACTTCATTCCTCCCTGGTAATAGGCCCAGCAGTCAATGGGGCAGGTAGAAAGAGGGTGAGGATCTCAGTGGTGATTGGGTTTTGGTCCCTTTTCATCTAGACTTGCCCTTTGGTAAGCTATTTCACTACTGGGATTTTATCAAAAGAGATGAGTGAGCCTCATACCATTGTTTATAATGCTAAAAACTCTAAAATAATTTGAATATCCAAATATGAGCATACTGGGTACAATAAATATAGTGCAATTATTAAATACTTTTTTAAAACATATTTTTATTTTAAAATTGTGGGGTACAGTTAAGGGTTAGATAAACAAATATGCATTGTGCAGGTACCCTTGTTGATGAGGTATGCCCCCACGTCCCCAGACAGATATTGACTACCGTTAATCCCACCTCCCTTCCCCTCCCTGCCCCCCCCATAGTTTCCCACCACTGTCAATCTTTTTCTTATAGTATTACGATAGTTGTTAAAGGTCCACTTATGAGTGAGAACATGTGATACTCAGATCTTTGTTTCTGTGAGAGATCACTCAGTATTATAAACTCCAATTCCATCCAGGTTTGCTGTGAAATTCATGATTTTATTCTTATTTATGACTGTGTAATATTTATTAAATATTTTTAAAATATCTTCTGACACGGAAATATATTCACAGTATATTTTCCATTTTCTTAAAAGAAATCCTAAGAGAAACATACAGCTGGCTACAATTTTTAAAAGAAATATCATGTATTTCAGCTGCTCTGCCTATGGAATAGCCTGCTTTCTGTCCTTTCAATAAACTTGCTTTCATTACCTAAAAAAAAAAAAAAAAAGTTGTATTTGATATGCATAGATAATGTTAAGCTGGTTGCAAATGGTGGTGAGATGATGAGAAATTACTTTTTTTCTTCATGTTTACCTGTATTTTTTTATTTCTTAATAAACACTTTGGGTTATAACAATGTACTGTGGTTTATATCAGAGATAGAAAGACTAATGAAAGACAAGCTATACAAATGTCATTCCTCTCTGGGCATTCACATTCTGGTGGAAAAGTCAGACAAGAATGTAAATAAATAACTCAGTTCATTAAGAGAAATGATAAAACGTATCTCTACCTATACACATCTGTGGAGTTATAGAAGAAAAGTCAAACAAGTCTTTTGAAGGAGGAAAGGTATCACAAAAACTGCACAAAAGACATGAGTCTTAAAGGAAGGGCAAACATTTTCACAAACTGTATATAAGGCAGGGAAGGTTAGTTCAGGCAAAGGGGCATTGTATCCAAAGTTATGGAAGAATAAAAAGACATGGCATATTCAGGAAAGATGGCAGTAAATTTGGTATGCCTATTACATATAGCTCCTGAGAACAGCAAAAAATGACCTGGAGAGTGAGGTTAGAAAAACATATAAGAATCTATTATGTCACATCGAAAATTAGAAATTTTATCCTGAAGATATGAGGAACCAATAAACAACATTCATATAAAAATACATCATCCAATTCTGATTTAGAAGATGACTAGCTCTGGTGCTTGGTGTGGCTTGAATAGGCAAAGACTGGAAAAGAGGGTTATTAGAAAACTGTTGTGACACCACCCACCCAGCCCAGCGCCCAATAAAACAGTGTGACCTATGCCCTCCCCCCAAAAAAGAAAATGGTTGCTTGCAGGAGTCCAGGAGAAAGGTAATGAGAGCCCCATGTTAGGACCGTCGTCAGTATGGGTAGGAGCATATCTATTGTGAGAGAGATTCAAGAGGAGCAATCAATAAAACATGTTGCCCAATTGCATGTATCTTGGCAGGTAAAGCAGGACATTTAATATTAACCAAGCGGCCCTGGTTGGGTGAATGAGTGGGTGGAGTTGCTGTTCTCCAAGATACAGAATACAAAAGGAAGAAGAAGGTTCATGGAATACAGAACACAAGAGGAGGAGAAGGAGAGGACTGAGGGATGAGAATAAATTGAATTTTAGGTATATTGAGATGAACCAGTTAAGTAGTAGAAGAGAGAGTTCAGGAGAAAGATCTAGACTAAAGAAAAAGTCATATGCTTTTCCTAAGAGACTCTATAAAACGTAGACTGTTCCCACAAAAGAGGGAAAAAAAGACCACTGTATGGCTTTAGAGACTAATTCCAGATGACAGAGTTCAGAGAGTTAGGGCAAAGATTAAATAAGTAAACAACATTTGGCATACATATGCAATTTTAGCAGACATAACAGCTACTCAAAAGTATGAAGACATGTTTATATGCTTATTACATTGTAAGTAGGGTTAATAACTGGATTCTTCTCATTTCGCTGATATAACCAATGATCAAATTCTTGAGAGATCAAACTATACTTCTGTGACTAAGTACAGATTCCAAGAAACATAACCAAACTTTTTAAAAGTCTGTTTGACGACAAACTCAGACACACTTATGATTCTTAGGAAGAGTTTTATATGCTTCATTAAGTCAAAATTAGTTGACATATTTAGCATTACATTATCAGATTCATTTCAAACATGTTACAAAAAGATGCATAAAATGTATGAAATTTGTGTAATTATGATCCCCCTTCCTAATAGGGTCAACGTTTATAAATTAAAGGTAGAGTTTTCTCATGGTCATTGAATTCTTGAATAATGAATGCTGGAGGAGTCACATGGGAACTGACAGAAAACCACACCAGCTGAACACATGAGACGTATACATTGACAGTCACATAAAAGAAATATTCAAATAATGTTTTTAAGTGACAAGTGAGATATCTGTATTTTGGACCAGAATGGGGTCAAAACATATGATCTGTAAAGAGGGAAGTACTGAACAAGGGGACAGAAAAATAAGGTAAGGAAACTAGAAAATGATAAATTCAGTAAGTCCATAATTATGCAACCAAGTAATCTTGGTTTTTCATATCAAGTAGCCTACTCTTGTGGACTTTTGGAGCTTCAAGACAAACACAGAAACTTTTCATGATTGTTCACGTCCTTACTGGGAACTGTCCTACAAAGAATCGACATCATGAAATCTGTGTTATTTCTCCCAGGTGCCTCACTCTGCTCAGTTTCTTTTCCTTTCTCTCTCTCTCTCTCTCATTCTCTCTCTCTCTCCCTCTCTCTTC
>NW_007251219.1:612246-666586 GCF_000164805.1 Carlito syrichta
CCTCTCTCTGCCCCTCCCCCCTCCCTCCCTCCCTCCCTCTCTCTTTCTCTCTCTCTCTCTCTCTTTAGAGTTGGAGTCCCACTCTGTTGCCCAGACTGGAGTGCAGTGGCATGATCCTGGCCACCGCAGCCTCGACCTGCTGGGCTCCGGTGATCCTTCCGCCTCAGCCTTCCAAGTAGCTGAACTACAGGTGCGTGCTACCACGCCTGGCCAATCTTTGATTTATTATAGAGATGAGGTCTCGCCAAGTTGCCTGGGTGGGTCTCGAACTCGTGGGCTCAGGCAATCCACTCACATCGGCCTCCCAAAGCGCTGGGATTACAGACTGAGCCACGGAACCCGGCCACTCTGCTCAATTTCTTCTCTCCTTGATCAACCGCCTTCCCTAGTCATGCTCAGGAACACAGCTGTGTCTTAATTGAGAGTTTGTGGTGAGCTTAGTATGGTTTACACCACACGCAAACCACATTGTCCTTTCCATTTTTATCTTTTTGTCTTAGGTGGCTTTTTTTTTTTGCCAGCGTAATTACTAAAGATGGCAATGACAGTTATTCCCAATTAAGCACTTTTTACAGAAAGTGGAAGAGGAAATAAAGTTAGAGTCTAAAAGTTACACGATTAACCATGTTACTAACTCTTCCAGATGAACCTACATAACACCTGCCAATATTTTTTTCTTTTAGATTTGTTTGAACCTCAGTTACACAGAATTGGAATTATCGTAATCTTTGTTTCATGACACACAGTCATGAATGGTCTTGGAGAAGGCACTTTTATTAATTCCTTTGCTTGTTGTTTAATAATAATAAGCAGTTGTGAACTCGCCACTCAATTAATTCTCACCATGGAGAATTAATATGCTACCAGTGACTTCTATTAACCTTCATGTATCTCCCCTACCCATTAAAAGTATTTCCCCAAATCTTGTTTATCCTTCTCTTGCCTCTTCATATATAGTGCTATCATATATGGGAGTCATACATTTATCACATATGTACATATAAGTAATGCACATGTTTCAAAAATTAAGTGCATACATATATGCGTGGTTTTAATTTGGTTGTTTTATTTTATGAGTGTCTTGTGGTATAAAATCATATGGGACTTGTTTTTTCCACTTGTAGTGTTACTAATATATCCATATGATTGTATTTCGTTGTGTGACTATACCATAATTTATTTGTTCATTCCTCTGTGATCGCCATTTGGACTCTTCCCAATATTTTTGTTTGTCTATTTTAATTGCAAAAAGTGCTATTCTGAACAGTCAGGCACATGTCACCTGAAGTACATGTAGCAAAAGTTTCTCTCTAGGTATATGCCATGAAGAGGAATTGCTAGTTTGCCAGATACGTGAATATTCAGCTTGACAAGATCATTACAAGAATGCATAAGGGATCCTACTATCCCTCCTCTCTCTAGCATTTGGTCTTTTCCTGAATAAGATTTAATCCTGTTGTGCCCGCACCACCTGATCTTTCTTCTCCTTCCATCCCCTGCCATAAGAAAGCATTAATACATGCTCAATTGGCAAGCACATAAATATTGGACAGGTTTGGATTGCTAACCTTAGAAAGTATTGAAGCAGGATCCCCTCCCCAGTCAGCCCTCCTCCCACTAGATCCTGGAATCAATTTTTGTCAAAGAAAAGGAACACAGCAAACCCATGCAAGCAGCCCAATGACCCATCATTGGCTTGGAGCTAATCCTGTTTCCACACAATGAAGGAAAGACTTGTTTGTAGCATTGTTTATTATAGCTCCTTTACTATGGTTGAATTTTTAGGAAATGAATGAATGGATTTCTTGTTTCTGAATCCCAGTCTCTCTACTTCTAGGCTATTTCCCCACATTAGATTTTCACTGATCATTCGTGTTCAAATTGTGGTTTGAGTGTCATATTCATCTTTCTCCTGGGCCTGTTTCCACAGTAAGAAAAACTAATTTCTTAAGAAACCTTCTTGTGTCTTTATTCCAGTCCTCCTGATAGATCATCTGATCCACATCCTTCCCCAAACCACCATCCACCACGTTAGGAGACGCAGTTGTGACTATCACACTATGAAAGAAAGAGGGGATTCACAAACTTTTCCTTTTACCTTCAAAGATTCTTACTTTATGTAACCTAGAATTCCGTCTTTTCTCTAAATGCTATATCTCTTTATTTTATTGTGTGAAATTCACTGTAGGCTTACAGTTTTTCTTTTTCTTGATACAAACTGATCCCTAGTATGGCCTTTACTAGATATTTTTTAAAAACATACACGTATAAAGAAGGCAGAGAGGCAACTTTTCATAAGTTAGAAGAAATTGGGGAAGAAATAAAGAGATTTAAGAAAATGTTTGTGTTTAAGAGAAGGAAATCTGTTGCGGTGAATAAAAGGAGTTATAATTAGTGAAATTTAAGAGTCCAGGGCAAAGAGGGAAGCAAGAGATTAAGAGATGGAAAGATGCTCAGTTTTCTATGCCAGGTGCCAAGTCATATGGTCAGCAAGAGCAGCTTGATCACCATGGAGAAAATGATGACAGGCCCATCACTTGGATGCAGGCTGTGTTCTATCCAGCTGAAGTTTTCCTCAGATAAATGCTATTCTTTTCCCTCTTTTCCTTGACTGAAAAACTTTTACTCACTTTTTTTTTTTTTTTTTTTTGAGTTGGAGTCTCACTCTGTCGCCCAGACTGGAGTGCAGTGGTTGCTCCAACCACCGCAGCCTCGACCTGCTGGGCTCCGGCGATCCTTCCGCCTCAGCCTTCCGAGTAGCCGGAATTACAGGCGCGTGCTACCACGCCTGGCTAATTTTTTGATTTTATTGTAGAGATGAGGTCTCGCCTGCCCAGGCAGGTCTCGAACCTGCGGGCTCAGGCAATCCACTCACCTCAGCCTCCCAAAGGCGCGGGATTACAGGCTGAGCCACCGAGCCCGGCTTTTTTACTCACTCTTTGAGACCAACTCAAATGCCAGTTTTATTATTTTCCCTTTGCTGTGAGGCTTTCCCCAACTTCTAGTAAAAAGGTTAGAGATTCACCCCCCCCCATTTTTTGTAGACAGGGTCTCACTCTGTCACCTAAGCTGGAGTGCAGTAGTATGATGGTAGCTCACTGCAGCCTCAACCTCCTGGGCTCAAGTAATCCACCTGGCTTAATCTCTCAAGTATCTGGGACTACAGGCGCATATCACCACACCGAGCTAATATTTTATTTTGTAGAGGCGGATTCTCACTATGTTGCCCAGGCTGATCTCGAACTCCTGGCCTCAAGCAATCCTCCTGCCTCGGCCTCCACAAGTCCTGGGATTACAAGCATGAGCTACTACACCCAGCCTAGATATTTCTTTAAGTAGTCACATACCCTATTGTTCAAAGGTGTTTATCATACTTGCCCTGTGGAATTATAATATCTAGGGCTGTTCCCTGTGCAATCTTATCTTGCCCAGCTTGGAATCCCCAGTGCCCAGGATGGTGCCTGCCAATAGATAATGCCTAATACATGTTTGTTAAATGGATACTAATTAGTCTAAGTTTAGGAACACAAAAGCCAGAGAGTAGGTGAGTGAGATTATCTTAGCTATTGTTGTATAGGGACCAACATAAAATTGCCCTTGGCCCTCTTAAAAAAAAAAGAAAAAAAGAAAATGATGACAGGAGCAGAAAGCACACTCATTTCCGGTTAAAGGATAAGAGAAAAGCAAATTGTAATAATCTCTTCAGACACACCAAATGTTAATGTGCAACATGTTCATAGTTTGAATAACGGCTACACAGAAAAAAATTGGGAAATTTATTTTTTATTTTTATAATTTTTATTTTCATAATTCTATAATATTTATAATTATTTTGTTAGACTTCGTCAAAGATGAGTTGGAGGCTTCGTCAAAGATGAGTTGGTTGAGAAATTGAGGTTTTGCTTCTGGAATCTATATCTTATTACATTGGTCTATATATCTGTTCTTATACCAATACCAGGCTATTTTGATTATTGTAGCTTTAAAATAGAGTTTAAAGTCTGGGAGTGTAATACCTCCTGCTCTGCTTTTTTTTTTTTTTTGCTGAGGATTGTCTTGGCTATTTGTGGTCATTTATGTTTCTATATGAATTCCTATATTGTCATTTCCAGGTCTGAGAAGCATACTGTTGGCAATTTAATGGTATTGCATTAAAGCTGTAGATAGCCTTGGGTAGAATGGACATCATAACAATGTTAATTCTTCCAATCCATGAGCATGGAATATTTTTGCATTTGTTTGTATCATCTTTGATTTCTTTCAGCAGTGTTTTATAGTTTTCGTTGTAAAGGTCTTTCATGTTTCTGATTAGGAAAATGCCAAGGTATTTGATTTTTTTGTGTGGCTATTGTGAATGGGATTGTGCTTTTTATTTGGGTTTCTGTTTCTTTGTTGTTGGTGTATAGAAATACAACTATCTTTTGCACACTGACTGTATACCCTGAGACTTTGCCAAAGTCCTTATCAGTGCAAGGAGGTTTTTAACAGATTCTCTTGGGTTTTGAAAGTATAGAATCATGTCGTTTGCAAAGAGGGATAACAGTGATCGGAGAGAGGAAAACCTATTCAGTAAATGATGTTGGGAAAACTGACTGACCACATGCAAAAGACTAAAACAAGACCCCTACCTATCACCATACACAAAAATCAATTCTAAATGGATCAAAGACCTAAATTTAAAACCTCAAGCTTAAGAACTTTAGAAAATATAGGAGACACCCTTATGGAAATTGGAACTAGCAATCAATTCCTGATCAAAATTCCAAGTGCCCTTGCCATAAGAGATAAGATAGACAAGTGGGACCTCATCAAATTGACAAGCTTCTGTAAAGCCAGAGAAACCATCAAGAGAGCAGGGAGACAGCCCACAGACTGGGGAAAAAATATTTGCCAACTGTATGTCTGACAAAGGCCTAACATCTAGGATCTACAAGAAACTCAAATGTGCCAAAAAGAAAAAAACAAACAGTTCCATTACAAAGTGGGCAAAAGATATGAATAGACACTTCTCAAAAGAAGACATATGAGCAGCCAGCAGATACATGAAAAAATGCTCAGTCTCACTAGTCATCAAAGAAGTGAAATTAAAACTACACTGAGATACCACCTAACTCCAGTCAGGATGGCTTTCATTAATAACTCAAAAAACAACAGATGCTGGAGAGAATGCAGCGAAAAGGGAACACTTCTACACTGTTGATGGGAGTGTAAACTAGAACAGCCTCTATGGAAAACAGTGTGGCAATTCCTAAAAGATAAAAAAATTGACCTTCCATATGACCCCACAATCCCCCTACTGGGAGTATACCCGGAAGAACTCAAATCACTCTATAAAAAAGATACCCACTCACATATGTTTAACGCAACATTGTTCACAGTAGCAAGAACATGGAACCAACAATGCTGCCCATCAAAAGAGGACCGGATTAAAAAAATATGGTACATATACATGATGGAATATTACGCAGCCATAAAGAAAGATAAAATCATGAACCTCACAGCAATCTGGATGGACTTAGAGTCTATATAATATTGAGTGATCTTTCACAGAAACAAAGAACTGAGTATAACATGTTCTCACTCATAAGCGGACCTTGAACAATGATCACAATATTATAAGAAAAGTATTGGCAGTAGCAGAAAACTGCCAGGAGGGGAGCGGGGAAGTGGGATTGGCAGTAGTGGGAGTCTGCCCGGGGAAGGGCGGGGGGGCAATATCTCATCAACAAGGGTACCTGCATAATGAACATTTGTATACCTAGCCCTGAATTGTACACCACATCTTAAAAAAAATAAAAAGTAAAATATTTTAAGAAAGGGATTGGCAGTAGAAACTGCCAGAAGAGGTGGGGGACAGGGGTTGGGTACATAACATCAGTAAGGGTACCTGATCTCAAATCAGGCAAAGTGGGGACCAAAGGGAGGCCCAAATTTTACTTGTACAACGACCAGTTATATACCTAATTTTGAATTGCACCCCATATCTTCAAAATAAAAAAAATTTTAAAAAGAAAAAAAAGAAATAACTCCATGAAAAAGAAACAAATAAATAAATAATGCATTTTTGTGAATAAACTCTTTGAGACTTGTGTCAATTACTTATACCATCTTCTGCCCCCTCACTGTTGTCACCTGTCAACCTCTGGACCACTTCTCTCTGACACTGAAGCCTTCATCACTTATATATAATCTTTATTCTCTACCCCAGCCCTGCCATCTCCCCAAGTGACTACAGGAGTTCACACTGTTGATCCATTCAGTTTTCTATTCCTTCTGTGTTGCAATCTCTTCCACCTCCATTGACCTTCAACCTCCAAGTTCTACCACCACATCCTGGATTTGGGGCTTGTCATTCCATAGAACAGCCCCCTTTTTCTAAAGTAGTACTGTCAGACTGGGTAAGGTGGCTCACACCAATAATCCCAGCACTTTGAGAGTCCGAGGTGGGAGGATCACTTGAGACCAGGAGTTTGAACCCAGCCTGGGCAATATTTCAAGACCCTGACTCATAAATAAACAAACAAATAAATAAGGAAGTAAATAAATGAGCAGTGTCAGACCTAGGACTCTCTGATTCATAGCCTCTGAACTTTCTAGCTCTCTAAATCAGTTACTTTTATAATATCTATTCTTTGGATGACCTCCTATCTCTCCCTGTTCATTAGCTCTTCTCTGTCTTCCTTTTATCCGACCCAGCTTAGGTTGCTATGGTCTGTCAATTCAACTAATATCACCAACTCCTTTACTTCATTGTTTTTTCATCCCGCCAACATGACTAAATCCCACTCTGCTTGATTCTAACAGTTTTCTTCCTCTGCATAAAAATCTGTGATCAGTGCTAATCAATGCTGCAGAAAAAAATATACAACTCCATGTCTTGGTGCTACCATAAATTCATGGTCTCCATCCTCAGTTGAATCTTTAGTGCTGTTCAGCCACACCTCTAGTTTATTGGTTAAGAGCTCATGTTTTGGTGGGGTGCAGTGGTGCTCACCTGTAATCCTGGCTACTCAGAAAGCTAAGTTGGGAGAATGGCTCGAAGCCGGGAGTTCAAGACCAGCTTGGACAACTTAGTGAGACCTTGTCTCTACCAAAAAAAAAAAAAATTTAAATTAGTCTGTCATGGTAATAAGTACCTGTCATTCCAGCTACTAGGGAGGACGAGGTGAGAGTACCCCTTGAGTCCAAGCATTTGAGGCTATAGTATGCTGTGATCACGCTGGGGAACAGTCACTGTGATTCAACTGGGCAACATAGTGAGACTTTGTCTCTAACAAAAAGCTCATATTCTGGAATCAGATTGTATAAGTTTGAATCTCAACACCCACTCCTCTGCTCACTAACTGTTTTAATTTAGGTAAGCCAATTAATGTCTCTTTTTCAATCTCTGTATCTGTGAAACAAGATAGTAGCAATATTACTCCGTATAGCTGCAGTGAAAATTAAATGTTGTGGCAATGAATGGTACATAACAACCTCTTCATGTGAAGTGTATGTTATTATTATTGTTTCTTTACTTACTTTTCTCTGTTTCATCCTTTCCAGTAGTTATTGTCAAACTTTCTCACATGCTTCTTCTACCTGGAACCCTCTTTCTCTTGACCATTATATAGCTAACTGCCATTTATCCTTCTTGTCTCAGCTTACTTTTCATTTTTTTAAAAGTCATACCCTATCTCACTACACAGCCCTGTATTTAGGTTAAGGGTCTTTCCTCTGCCCTCTCATAGTTATAAATTCCCATCATACTGTAGTAGTTATCATCCTCTGCTATAATTGTCTGCAATCTCCTGAAAAGACTTGGATATATCCTGTTCTCTATTGTATCCTAACAACCTAGCACAGAGTTGGCCTATAGAAAAAAAAATCAATACAAATGTGGCAAATAAATATATGAATAATAAATATAAAAATACAGACCCAGACAAGACTGTGAACTCCCTGAGGGTAGCAATTGGCATATTATCTTTAAATCATCTTAAAGCCTAGCAATGAAACTTATAATACTTAGGAATCAATTATTTTTCAAATGATAATTTTTCTGTGTTTCTTAAAGTTTGGTTTTAAATTTCCAAAAGGATTCATGCTCTTTATCACCTTGTTTCTTCTCTACATGGCAAATATTCGCATCCCTCAAAACTCAACCCAAAAGTAACTTTCTCCTGAAAGTGTTTTTTTGTTTGTTTTGCTAATTTTCTTGCCTGGTTATCTATTGCTATATAACAAACCACTATGAGATTTTGTGGCCTAAAACTGTCATTTGTTATTATGTCTCTGTTCTGTGTGTGGTCTGTCATATGGTGGGGGCAGCAGTCACCTATAAAACTTGACTGGGCTGGAGATCCAAGATGGTGCACTACCCTGACTGTCAGTTGGTGCTAGCTGTTGGTGTGAGTTCAGTTGAGAATCTTCACTAGGACAACTACCTGTGGCCTGTCCATGTGGCTTGGGTTTCTCAAACATGAGAGCCTCCAGGTAGCTACTATTCTTCTGGGATAACTGGCTTCCAAAATGTAGAAACCAGAAGCTTTCAGACCAGTGAAAGAATATATGATTAGACATGGTTCAAGACATGTTACTTTTATTGCATTTTATTGGTCAAAGTTATCCCAAGCCCTTCTCAAGAGATTGAAGAAACAAAATCCATCTTTTAATGAAGGAGTGACAAGGTCACATTTCAGAAGAGCACATAAGAGAAGAGATATTTGTTATGACCATCTTTGAAAAATACAACCTGTCACATTCCTCAAGACAAAGTTAACAATTAGTATCTCTCTTGTGTATTCTCTAGAATTTAATTTATTCTTTCTGTTTTTTTCCCCCCCATGGATTTTCCACCTCTAGTCCCAGAGTTATTTCACAAGGGATCTCTGAAACTATATGCACACAAAACACAGGGTAAATGGAAAAATATTATATTGCCAGAAAAGCATAATTATTTTTAACCATATATAGATGTTTTGTGATTAAATTTATTATTTCTAATATGTTTAAAACCATATTAGAAATTCAAATAATATGAAGGAATCTACAAATTTTCTATGTAAAAAGTGAACTTTTATACTCAAAAGAGGTTTATTAAATATTGATCAGTTTATATGTTTGTCTCATCTTTATTAAATAAAGCATTAACTGGACACAAAAACTTCTCTTGGTAACCTTTAAATCTCTAAAGTTTACCAGATTATGTTTTACATAGTATGTGCTCAACAAATTTTGACTTCATCTGTTTACAAATTTTACTTAAAAATATAACCATCATGTGTGCATTCAACAAATATTTATCAAGCACTTACTATGTTACAAACACAATGGTAGAAGCTAGGGATAAAATAATGAGCAAAACCATTTAATAGCGTAGACAGATATACGTCTAGTGGGGTAGACAGATATTGGTTACAGAAATACCCTAAAGATGTAAACTTTCCATCATGATAAGTTCTTTGTATTAGTTTGCTAGGTTTGCATAAACAAATTACCACAAACTGGGTAACTTAAGAAACTGAAATTTATTGTCTCACAGTTCTGGAGGTTAGAAGTTCAAAATCAAAGTGTCAGCAGTATTGGTTCCTCTTGAGAGCTATAAGGCCTGTAGATGAATGGTTTCTTCCTCTGGCTCTTTGCACTACCTTTCCACTATGCATGTCTGTCTCTGTGTTCAAATTCCCCATTGTACAAAGATATCAGTCATTGGATTAGGGTCTACCCTAGGATCTCACTCTAACTTGACTAATATTCCACCTCCAAATAAGGTCACATTCTGAGGTACTGGGGGGTTAGGATTTGAACACATGAAGTTGGAAGGACACGATTCACCGAGTAACACTTCTCAAAGGAAAAGTTTATTGCAGTAGCAGAAGTCAAAAGAAGGGCATCTGAGGTAGGGTAGACCAAGAAGGCTTCCTTTAGGAAGTGAAACTGAGTGGAGACTTAGAGGAGATGAGTGATAAATGAGAACTTACTATGTAAAGAGGAAAGAGAAGAACAGCTCTGGCCATGGAAATAATTCATGATAAATTCCTTAGTTGGGGGAAAAGCATGGTGAATACAATGGCTTAAAGTAGGCTAGCAACGTTAGGGCAGAAGGGTGACACATTCAAATTTGTATATTTAAAAATAAGGAAAAAAAATTGACACGTGTGGTGATGCCATTATTTTTTTTACCAGGGAGGACCTATGTTTGCTTCTGTTGGGTGGCTGTGCACCCAGCAATCACATGTGAATGTAATCCAATCAGATTAGTGATAATTCCCAGACAGGCTTTGGTCTCTTTGGCCATTGATTTCTGTCCATTCAGCCTCACCTATAAGATGTCCCTGTTTAGGAAGGGCTCTGACCCAAAGCCTAAGGGTTTTGTCAGAGCCTGCTTTATTGAGTAGTGGATGAGGGTGTCCCAAACTCCAAATTTTGCCATTTAGCTCCTTGAGACTGTTAAAAATTTTATTGAGGTTCTCAACCTCTCCTTCATTCCATAGATGCCCCGAGAAGTGGCTCTAAATGCCATATTTATTTCCTTTTTCTCTCAGCAGAGGTGTTAGTTCAAATGACCTATTATATACCATGACTCCAAATGGCTGCTTGTGGAGAAGAAATTGGCAAGAGGCCAGACGAATACTGGTGGAATTGACAGAAAATATGATTTTCGTCAAGCATGATGATTCTGATAACTAGGAGCACAATGGTGACAATGAAAAGAGATTGGCAGTTGAAAAAACAGTAGAAGGTAGAATTGGCAGAACTGCAAATAAATAGGACATGGAGTGTGAGGGAGAGAGAGGGACCAAGGGTGAATGGATGGTGTATCATTCACTGACATAGTAATATGTAGAGAGAATTAATGTGATGGGAGGCAAAGATCACAAGTTTCAATTCAGATCTGTTGATTTTGAGGAACTTTGAGATATACTAGAAACTGCATCAAGTAAACATTTGTATGTGTGAGCTCAAAAAAGAGATCTGGATAGGAGATATAAATTTCTGCATTATTATGGATATAGAAGATGGACTAGGATGGAGGTTTGAGAAACTCCAACATCTGATTGTCTATCTTTGCAAAGATGAAAGAGGAAATGGCCAGAAATGAATGTAGAAAACCAAAAAATGAGAGAAGGTTAGTGTCTCAAGAAGGTCTAGTAAACAGTATTGACTGCTGTTAAAAATTCAAGTGTAGTGAGTGAATTGCCTGAGCCCGCAGGTTCGAGACCCGCCTGGGCAGCGAGACCTCATCTCTACAATAAATCAAAAAATCACCTGGGTGTGGTGGCACATGCCTGTAATTCTGGCTACTCGGAAGGCTGAGGCGGAAGGATCCCTGGAGCCCAGCAGGCCGAGGCTGCGGTGGCCGGGAGCGGCCACTGCACTCCAGTCTGGGCGACAGAGTGAGACTCCAACTCAAAAAAAAAAAAAAAATTCAAGTGTAATAATTGAACACAGATGACCTCACCAGATTTAAGTTGCTAGTGATGAGGCAGTAAATAAACTACTGCAACCTATATAAAATTACACTATATAGCTTTCATCTGACAGTAGATAAAGCAATTCTTCATGAGCTCAGAATAGGGAAAGATTTCTTAAACAAAACATTTGTGATTACATTAAAAATAACAATTGTGATTGCATTAACAATAAAACAAAATATTTAAAACATTTAAAAAATATTTAAAAGAGAAATATGGCTATATTAAAATAAAGAGCCTCTCATCCTCAAAATAGACTACAACATTTTAAAAGCCAGGCATAGAATGGAAGAAGATATTTAAAATGACAAAAATACTGTTCTTAGAATCTATGAATAGCTCAAAAGAAAAAAAGCAGTAGCAAAAATGTTAACAACTCAATAGAAAATGAGAAAATGACAGGCACTTTGCAAAAGAGGTGATCCAAACCACCAATGAATAAATGAAAAAACACTCAATCTCTTTAGTAATCAGGCATATGCAAATTAAAGCCACATTCCTCTCCTCCCTACCTGCTCCCACACTTCCACCCCACAATATTTAAAAATTTGAGTACACCGAGTGCTGGCAAAAATAAACTATCTGAAACTGCTTGTGGGGAAACACATTAATACAAAATTTTGAAACACTTTTGCATAGCAAAGGTAAAAGTACATAGACCTTTGGCCAGCGTTTCAACTTCCCCATATAAAACCCTGGAGGAAGATCATCACATATTCACCAGAATACATGTTCAAAAATGTACTTTGAAGCATTGTTCATCATATTCCCAGACCAGAAACAACTCAAATGTCCTTTGACAGTAGGATGGATGATCTGTGTCAAATGTCCTTTGACAGTAGAATGGATGATCTGTAATCAGATAGTCATGAAAATGGATGACTATTACATTACATAAGTTAACTTGTAATTCTATGAATGAATTTGTAAGCAAAATGCTGTGTTCAAGAAGCAAGTTACAAAAAATACACAGTTTGATTCTAATTATACAGTTCAAAAATGGGCAAAATTAAACTGTATTGCTTAGAAGTATATATACCAAAGTGGTACAACTATTAAGAGGCAAGGATGGGTTATCACAGAAGTCAGAATAATGTTTACCTATATATAGGTGAGAGAAAGGAGATTGTAATTGGGAGGAGAAGGGAGTTATGGGAGACTGGCAGTGTTCTAGTTCTTGACCAGAGTTGTGGCTATAAGATTATAAGGGTTTGCTTTTGAATTATTCTGTAAGCTGGACACATTTTATGTTCTTTCTGTATAAAAGTTATATCTCACGATTAAAAAGTTTTTAAAAAGAGAAAACTATACTCAGTGATCTATCACAGAAACGAAGAACTGAGTACCACATGCTCTCACATAAGTGGATCCTGAACACCTGTCATAATACCACAAAAAAGGGATTGGCAGCAGCAGGATACCACCAGGGTGGGAGTGGGGAGGTGGTGGAGGAAAGGGAATATAACAATAAGGGTGCCTAATCTTAATCCAGATGAAGTGAGGTCCAATAGGAGGCCCCAAATTCCACCTGTACCTAAATCACTTATGTATGCAGTTCTGACTTGGACCTCACAACTTTGAAATTAAATTAAATTTTAAAAAGAATAAATAAAAAAAATTATTTTTAAAAAAAGGAATTAGCAATGGCCTAAGTTCCAAATTTAAAAAAGAGAAAACCAAAACTACCTCTAAAATGCCATCACTTGATCTTGAATTAATCTCACTGCTTTTGCCACTGGTATTTTCCAACAGTGACTAAGTCAACGTGGTAAATGAGGCTTACAAAGTAAAGCCGCGCATGATGTTTCATCTTGCCACTAAAAATTCTCTATATTTGTGTAATAAGAGAAAAATATTTATAAAATGTTTGATTTCCAGGTTGGATCATTAAACGCATGCTTCCTTGCAAAGAGAAGTTTCCAAGTTGATGTGTATGAAGCTAGGGAAGGTAAGTAGATAGTGAAACCGTGAGATGTGTGGTATTCTAATTCTTTGGCTTATTTCTCTTTAGATTTTTCTGAATTTAGAGAGTTTTTAAAAATAAAATAAAGTTTTTTGAAAAGTGTTAGATTTTTTAACAATCTCAACTATCTGCATTTAATTTAATTCAAGCCTGCCGCTATCAGCATTTTCTTCAGAAGAGTTAAGAAGGTATTTTAATTTGGTTATGAATGGACCTGTTGTTCTGGTATGATAATATGATCATTTGGTACATTCCATATAATGTGTGTGTAACATGGAGTCTGCTTCCAATGTCTTAGATATGCGAGTTGCTACATTAACACGTGGAAGAAGCATTAACTTGGCCCTTTCTCACAGAGGAATACAAGCCCTGAAAGCTGTTGGTCTAGAAGATCAGGTACCTTGTGAATGCATTTTTCTTGTAGAAGAAAATGTTACATGGTTTTTAACAATCTTGTGGTCTTGATTTCATCCTGGCTTGAAGTACTATTTAATGCCAAGAACTTCTGCATGACAACTCATTATACAAAGGTTGTCACAATTCTGATTTTGGCAAGAGGGTGAACACTTGACACCTGAAACACCTGAGGGGAATACTGCAACCACAACTGATGATGGCTTCTGACATTGGACTCTCAACAGTATGGTAGATCGTTAACCATTGGAAAGTAGGAGTTAAATGGCATTTAGGATATCAGGAGACAAATTCCATTAAAAAAATAATTTTACAGGTACATAATTATTCTCTTATTTGTGATTCTGTTCTCAAAAAACAAACAAACAAAACGAAAAATCCCTTCTGAAACAGAAAGCTTTTCATCACTCAGGCAGCAAAACCTGATCTAGCATGAGACTTTTATCGGTCTTTTAAAAAATCTTGGCTGGGCCTGGCTCATGCCTGTAATCCCAGCACTTTGGTAGGTCGAAGTAAGAGGGCTGTCAGAGCCCAGGGATTCAAGACCAGCCTGGGCAACTTGGTGAGACTTCGTCTCTACAATAAATTAAAAAATAATTAGCCAGGCATGGTGATGTATGCCTGTAGCTCCAGCTACTTGGAAGGCTGAGGTGAAGGGATTGCCTGCGTCGAGAAGGTCGAGGCTGCAATGATCGTGTGACTGCACTCCAGCCTGGGCAACAGAGTGAGGCTCCGACTCAATAAGATAAAATAAAATAAAAATCTCCTTTAGCGGGAATATGTTTTGCTATAGAAATTTTGTGTTTGGTTATGGCGTGGGTGTTATGCGATATCCAGCTTATATGCACTACACTACCATCCAAAATTTGAAAAATTCCAAAACCGTAAAACCCCATAGGTTTGGTTAAGGGATGGTGGGTCTATAATAGATTTTTTTTTCACACGGACTTAATGATATAGAACTTCTCACTGCCCACCAGTTAACTTGGAAATGTAAACAGATATAAGATACATGTTTTTCCTGATACTATGTTCAGTCCAATTTGCATTCATAAAATTTTCTTCCAAACAGCAGCAGCTATGTATAAGAAAACACTTTGCATTGGATTTTAGAAGTCCTGAGTTTTACTCCTCATAATGTCCCTTTTTGTCATCATGAGAAAATCACTCAATCTCTCTAATGCTGAATCACCTTCTTCAATCTGTGATATTTAATTTAGATCAGATAAACTCTGTCAGTTCTAAGGTAGAAGGTAAAAAAACAAAGTGAAACTTTCAGGAACACCATTTTCATGGCTGAAGGAGTTTCCACCATGTTGAGCTTTTATGTTGTTTTTTTTTTAGTTTACAATTTTTGGAAAATATTTGAGAATAATATTTTAAAGTCAATATCAATCTTATTTGCATAATGCCACGTTATAGCCATTGAAGTCAATCATTCTGGTTTTATTTCAGATTGTATCCCAAGGTATTCCCATGAGAGCAAGAATGATTCATTATCTTTCCGGAAAAAAGGTTGCAAGTCCCTATGGGACAAAGTCTCAAGTAGGTTTACCATGGAGATCATTGTTTGTGCTTGATTATCTAGAACTTGCCACTTGCTAGAACTTGTTATAATATCTTGCTAGAACTTGTTAGAACTTGCTAGAACTTGTTATAACATCTAGAACTAAGTCTAATATCTAGAACTTGCCACTTGCTTCTTGGCACCTCTCTTCCTCTCTAGTCTTATCTTTGGCATTGTTGGCCTCAATCTAAACTCCAGTTAGCAAATTAATTCACAGGAGATGCTCAAAACAGGGCCATGCCCAGAATAAACATTCAAAAAGAGTTAGCTAGTATTGTTCTCTTTATCAGGCCATTTATTGCCTCTGTGCCTTACTGCCTCTACCTGGCTGCCTGTGATACCCTTTCCTTCTCTTGTCTTTTCCATTTAAACAGAGAAGATGACCATGTTATTTGTTGTCGAGCAGAATGTGCAATAGCAACTACAGAGGGTTTTAGATTGTTGTTGCCTTCCCATAACAAATTATCTTGCTCTTTATTTGTTTTTAATAGAATATATTGAATGAACCAAAAAAGTTTTCAGTACTAAATAATTTTTAGAACAGCAGAGGCCAGAGGGTGTTGGAAAATTTATGAAAGAAGATTTATTATACTGCTTTGTGGTTTCCTTATCTTTTACATAGTAATGTACAGAGCTGGGAAATATATGTATTTTTATCAAATTATAACTTTTGCTTCCTTGAGAGAGAATGAATGTACCAAACATCCATCACAAAAGAAAACCTCCAACTTGCTCTATTTTTATCCAGACACACCTCCTTTTATTAAGCGTATATCCCAAGAGAGATTCATATTCTTTTGGGTCTCTGACCCTCTGCAGAGTGCTCATTGCAGGTGGTACAATGCTCCCTAGACTCACCCACGATGTTGTTAAAATGCAGTCGGACTCAGTAGGTCTGGGAGGCTGAGGTTCTGCATTTCTAACAAGCTCTCAGGTGGTATCCATGCTGACCCGTGGACCACACTTTGGGCAGCAAGAGATAAATCACATATGTTCATGGGAACGAGGTCTTCATGGCTCTTGTGATGATCTACTTGCCTGAAAAGCAAAACATTCCAAGAGCTAGGAACTTTGAGATGGCAGCAGGATCAAAATGTTCTATCTGATGGCTTTTTAAAAATAGTAACCTGCTTATTTGGATGATAAAAACACAGGTAAGAGTCAGTTCAGGAGCCTGACGGGGGCAAGAAGGGAAAGAAAGTCCACTGTGTTCTTTTTAGTGGTATTTTCAGAAAAAATACCACTTGTAAATACACTTTAGCATAACAGAATCTTAACAGTGATCAATAACCTTAGATTCAGTGAATCCGACTACCCTGTTTTACAAATGAGAACATAGGCTTCTTGATTTACATAAGGGTTGTCACATCTAGGGAGAAACAAGACAAGTATCCTCATAGGAGAACTGCCAGTCATACATGGTACAGGCCTGGGTTATCCTGCTGAGTTACATGAATTTCTTTACTAAGTTGAGAGTGACTTACGATAATCATTTCTCCATTCACTTGCATTGACATGGACTGTGCTAAAGAAGGCCAAGCCATCACATCCATTCCTCCTCCAGAGACGGAGCCAATAAAGTGTCAACAGACAAAGATATTGTTCAAATATCAGAAGAGCTAAGTGAGGAGAGTGACTTGGACTAGAGAACAAAATTGGGTTCTTCACCCCACCATCGTGTCTGTGTGTGTGTGTGTGTGTGTGTGTGTGTGTGTGTGTGTGTGTGTGTGTGTGAGAGAGAGAGAGAGAGAGAGAGAGAGAGAGAGAAAACAAGCATCTTGGAGAGACCTCATCTCTACAATAAATCAAAAAATTAGCCGGGCATGGTAGCACACGCCTGTAGTTCCAGCTACTTGGAAGGCTGAGGTGGAAGGATTGCCGGAGCCCAGCGGGTCGAGGCTGCAGTGGCTGGGAGCGGCCACTGCATTCCGGTCTGGGCGACAGAGTGAGACTCCAACTAAAGAAGAAAAAAAAAGAAAACAAGCATCAATCTCCCAAGAGGGTGAAAGTGTTGATGGGAATCTTCATCTGGGGGCCTTCAATACATTATATGAAAGAGGAAATGGTCCCGCTTTCTTCATTTCTGCTATTTCTTAGTTATTAAGAAGTGAGTTATTGCTAAATTTACAGCCGCCCCTCATACTACAGTTTTTCCATCTTTTATATCTCAGTCAAACATGGGAACCTCCTTGCCCTTTAAGAGCTACATAAAATTACTTTGAACTCATCAGTTCCACAGCCTGTGGAAACACAAAGCCAACCCCAGGTCCCCGGGGTTTCATCAGCGCCCCAGGAAGCTTATCTTCTCTGGCCTCCTCTGCCTCTCAGTACCCTGCTCCCTCTTATCTGACATTGGCTGTGAACCACGACAGTCTAGCTAGGAAATCCATCTCTTTCACTGATTTCCACAAGCCACACTCACTCAAAGACTCATGAGTCTAATGAAGACCTACAGTTCATGAAAAGACTACATTTCCATGGCATGGCAAACAATTTTGAAATCCCTAATCTGCAAAATTGGACCTTTCTGATCCTCTTCTCCTTCAGTTGTTTTTTTCTAGGCTGTCTTTCCCATGTGTGCCCAAGACTCTTCTGGTCTTGCTGGATCCTCCCATCTTCCTTGCAAATTGCCCTGAAATCTGTCAAAATATTCACTGATATACAGAACAGGTCAGAGCTAAACTCCTATGCTCAAAATAGAAAAACCGCATCCTCTTGTTCAGAGACATTCTCATTGGGAGGCATTGAGGATAGAGAAAGTAAGCAGTTTTTTCCCAAATATATATGAAATAGTCAGAACTTTATCACCTTGCAAATCTCTAAATAGTCAGAACTTTATCACCTTGCAAATCTCTAAATCTATATAATCTTTTTTAGGTTTTACCATTATTATCTTTTTGATTTTAGGGGCCACTGTATAGCTCTTGACTTGTTTATTCTTAATCTTGTTTATTCTTCATAATTTCAACCTTTTAGAATAAATACATTCCATACTGGAGAAGTGTGGCTTGATTGGAATGCCTCATAAATTTGGTTATGATTTAAAATTGTCCAAAGATGTGGAATAGATTAGACAGGGACATCCTGGTGTTCCTGCAGGACTGACATGCTCAGATGATGCAAATGTCAACCAAGCCTGAAAACTGACATGGAAAGAATATTTTCCCCACAAAAATGAATCTTCATAATTTGAATGTTTCCTGACATATTTTGACTAAACAGTTTGGTATCTATTGAAATGCAGTCTATTAATGACATAGAAACCAGAAAACAGAACTATGAAGCAGAGAATGAAGAGGTGTCTGTTCGTTTTAATTTGTACAAAGACAGGAAGCGCCTCCTCAGTCCTTATCACTGTGGTATGGCCAAGTTATTTTTATACCAAGTATAGATTTAACTGTTAACGTAAAATTTCTATTTTTTTGGATGAGGTAAAGATTCAAAAATTAGCATATTGTTGTTAAAAATACTGTGATGTCTCATGATTTAGAAAATTATGTGCTTTAACTTTTTTGGGGGGGTAAGAAACAGGGTCTTATTCTGTCACCCAGGCTGAAGTACAGTGGCATGATCATACCTCATAGCAGCCACAAACTCTTGGGCTCAAACACTCCTCCTGCCTCAGCCTCCGTATAGCTAGGACTACAGGCGTGCACCACCATATTGACTGTGTTTATTTTTATTTTTTGTAGAGATGGGCTCTTGCTAAGTTGCCAAGGCTGGTCTCAAACTCCTGGCCTCAAATGATCTTATGCTTCTTCTTACCTCCCAAAGTGATGGGAGTACAGGCATCAGCTGCTGTGCCCAGTCTAAATTTTTAAAGAATAGATTCATCTGAATTACAAGGCTGCATCATGACTTTTCATGGGTCCTGGGTAGGAACTTTTGCTTCCTTCTGGGGGCCTCTTTTTCTATAAAGCAATAAATAGTAAAAATTAAATAGTATTAGTACATTAGTATAAAGATGAACCTAATCCAAGCTGGATTTATTATGGTATGTTCATTGTTATTGTACTTACTTTTTTCCTTCTGATAATAGAATAAACTGAAGTCTTTTTAACAGTTAAATTTGGAAACCCACGATGAAAATATGACATTTATAATTTTTTTTTTTTTTTTGAGTTAGAGTCTCACTCTGTCTCCCAGGCTGGAATGCAGTGGCACACTCATGGCCACCCCAGCGTCAACCTGCTGAGCTCCCATGATCCTTGTGCCTCAGCCTTCCAAGTAGCCAGAACTACAAACTCGTGCTACCACACCAGGCTAATTTTTGATTTACGGTAGAGACGAGGTCTTGCCAAGTTGCCCGGGCTGGTCTCGAACCCTCAGGCTTAGGCAATTCACTCGCCTCGGCCTCCCAAAGTGCTGGGATTACAGGCCGAGCCACCGAGTTCAGCCCGTTTATGATTTTTTAAAAATTCTCTTAATGAAAATGATATTTCAGGTTCAAGAAGGATTTGTTTTTTGACGGTATCAAGCATTGTGAAAGCCTAAGTGTGAACTTGTGTATTGTATTATATGTATTTATTTGGTTAAAGTGTTTTTTTTTTAAGTCACTTAGCTAAATGGTTATACAACTAGGCTTGTAACTTTCTGCTAGATAAAAGACACTTTTTATTGCAGAGTGAATAATTTAGAATTATATTTGTCCATTCTCTGGAAATAAACAGTATCTACTCTGTTTTTCTTGCAGTATATTCTTTCTCTAAGCAGAGAAAATCTAAACAACTATCTGTTGACTGGTAAGTCCATATTGGTTTTATTCACCAGTTGTCATTTTGAATAAAGCACATGAGATAATCCTATTGTAGCATAACTTATTAGCTTTGCTTGTGATTCCTTTTTATGGGTTATGGAGAACAAGATTATGTACATGACAAAGTTCTTCTTGAAAATATCAATGATCTAATTTTTTTCTTTTTTCTTTCTTTATTTTTTTTTTAGAGACAAGGTCTCACTCTGTCACCCAGGGTCGAATGCAGTGACGTGATCATAGCTCACTGTAACCTCAAACTCCTGGGAGGCTGAGGTAGGAAAATCACTCAAGCAATCCTCCTGCCTCAGCCTCCCAAGTAGCTAGGACTATAGACTCATGCTACCACACCAGGGTATTATTTTTTTAAAAAAATTTTTTAGAGATGGGGGAGTGTCTCACTATGTTGCCCAGGTTGGTCTCAAACTCCTGACCTCAAGTGATTCTCCCTCCTCAGTCCCCTGAGTTACTGGGATTATAGGTGCTAGCCACTGTGCCTGGCAATGAATGAATGAGTGCTTGCTCTCTGCTGAAGAACTTACAGTTTAGTGGAACAACAGATAAAACTGAACAATTTGCAAAGTGACACACAGATTTGCATTTCAGAAAGATGAAAAGTAGTAGTGTGAAGACAAAAGTTGTAATCTTCGGACAGTGCATCATCCCTGGGCACAAAAGCGAGGCCCTGGAATAAGTCTATAGCAATGTGGTTGGAGGGTAGGGTGTGCATTCATGATATCTGGAAAAGACCAAATAGATAGGGAGATATTGGAAGCTGGGAAAGAGGAAGGTGTGAAATATAACACTCAAATCTTTTAATTTGAGTAAATAAAAAGGCCTATCCACTAACTGAAGGCCATTGGATTGCAAATTAAATATGTAGCTTGGATAATTAATCCGATCACACCCATGTATCCCTTCCTAAATTCAAACCTAGGTGGTTGAAGCTTTTCCTCCTGTCAGCATTTGTACTAAACAAATGCATTCCCAACAAAGCATGGCACTTAAGTAATTTCTACTATCTTTTAAGCTAATCACTCTTGAGATAGTCCAGCAGCAGAGTTTTGGAGGACAGAGTTTCCACATGATTTATCTTTGTTTCTCTACAATATGTCTGTTGAATTGAATTGGATCTAAACTGGGAGGAGGCATACAATGAAAAAGCTCACTTTAGTTGATTCACCAGGGACTTAAGAGAGAGGATTTAATATTATCCTTAATTTTATTTCTTTAGTTAATTTGTAAGTCTGTCTTTTGGATCAGAAGATGGGTGGAGTGCAGCCAGCTTGCTGGACATATCTGTGCTGATCTTAAGAAAGCAAATGAACCATACAACCCCTTTTTATAAAGCAGTATCGCAGACCTATGACAAGTTCTTTCTAGCATTCTCTGAATTTATTAAGATAAAAATCATAGCATAATAGCAAACAATTGTTAAGACTCCAGGCACTATGTTCAGTGTTTTATACGCATCGATGTATAACTCTCCCAACAACAATGTGAGGTGGAAATTATTTTTATCTCAGTTTTACAAGTGGTGGAATGGAGGTGTAGAAAGCAGAGGTTGGTCACACTGTTAATAAGTGGTAGAAGCTGGATTTGAATTTGAGTCTGTACATTCCAAAGTCTATGCTTTCATTTATCACAATTTCTGCCTTTAGTATTATATATAAAACATCTACTAATACCAAGGAGCTAAGCCACGGGAAAGGTGCAGTCTTGGTGTATGCATTAGGAGTTCCTCTAATTGTCATTAGGAATGTGCTGTATGCCACACAATTTCATAAATGCCACAAATATGTGAATTGAATGAATGCAAATCTCTTGATTCCTAAACTTTGTTTGGCATGTTAAGTTCTTTCTTTCTTTACAAGGCATCAAGTGTGTGAGTTACTCATTCCACATATTTAATCAATTATAGATGCTCATTCCTCCCTAACTGAACAACCTCTCCTCTGAAAATATTGTCACTGAATCATTTCCCTGTATCAGCACTTCATTTGAATTCTGTCAGATGTTAATCATTGTTAGCCAAAACAAATCAAACCAAGGATATGTGGTCAAATAAGTTTGATGAATCCTGCATCAAACAAGTTTTAAGTCTTTTTTTTTTTTTGCAGTACTTCTCAGGGCTGTTACTATAGTAGACTGCATTGACAGATCTTCCAAGACAGCACTGTTTGACACGTAGCCACAAATGCCAGGCACATGTGTAATCTTAAATTTTGCATTAACCATGTTACAAAAACACTTGAAGAGAAATGGGTGAAATTAATTTTGATAAGATAATTTGCGGCCTGGCGTAGTGGCTCAGCCTGTAATCCCAGCACTTTGGGAGGCCGAAGAGAGGATTGCCTGAGACTAAGGGTTTGAGATCAACCTGGGCAACTTGGTGAGACCTCACCTCTACAATAAATCACAAAAACTAGCTAGGCGTGGTGGCATGCATCTGTAGTTCCAGCTACTTGGAAGACTGAGGCAGAAGGAATGTCTAAACCCAGCAGATCGAGGCTGTGGTAGCCGTGAGCGTCCCACTGCACTCCAGCCTGGGCTACAAGAGGGAGACTCCAACTCAAAAAAAAAAAAAAAGATAAGCTGCTATATCCAAAATATTATTTTTTCAATGTGTAAGCAATATAAGAAAATTATTCATGAGATGCAGGCATTATATATAGTTATGTGTATACATATACATATGTGTACATAAAATATATATACATATATATAAAATATATATATACATATATGTGTGTATGTATAAATATAAATATATCTCAATTCAAACTAGCCACATTCCAAGCACTCAATAGACACAGATCTCAGGACAGTACAACCCAAAAGTATTCTGTATTTCTCTACTGTCTTTGACCACAGAACAGTTTTTAAGGGAGTATATCCCAGGACTAATATTTTGTGAAAAATCCTTGAGATGTAATTCTGTTCATTTATGTAAAAAATACATTTTTATAAAAGTTTGTTTCACAAACACAATTTATGTTTCTAAGATATGTACTTAGTGTATAAGGTAAACTCTGATTTCTCAAAAGTTATTTACCAAAATATTTCTTATACATACATAAAAATTTCCTTGACTAGGGTCTCTCAGATTTCAATATTCTAACATTTTCAATCTCATATTTAAGGAGGTTAACATCTTCAAATCCCAAATCAAACTCAAAGCAGAAAAAAATAAGACAAAAACTGAAATGAAGAGGGGAAATAAGTTCTTTTGTTTTTTTCAAATTCAATATAATTTTTATTTTTGTTTTCAACATACAAAAAGCTGTGCATATTAATGCATATAACTTGATAAGTTTTGTCCTGAATTTTTTACTATGGGTGATCTCAGGCATCCTACCTTTCCTTCTAGGATGTTGGTGACTCCCTTTTTAAGACAAAGAGTTTTGAACTAAATTATATCTGAGGTCTATTTCAGCTCTAACACCTGCATTCTGATTTGTACCTTTAAGAACAATAAGTCTATTCATGAGCATTAATAGGACAAAAATCATATTTTAAAACTATAACAAGAGCATGATTAATAGTTTCGAAAGTGAAATTCACTCAATTCTGTAGTCTACTAGCAAGCAGAACAGAAAATTACTAAAATAATTTAGTGCTGTTGACTGAGATGTTTCAAATCTTCTTGCTTATTTTATCCTCTATTTCACTGTTTGATTTCAAAGAGACTTAGTATCAATAATATCTAGTTGTGACAACTTCAATCAGAAGCCCAGAGGACTTGCTTTAAAAAATGATATATAAACATACACAATATGAGGAAAGGAGTTTGACTGAATATTTCCAATCACAAATAAAGACTTAAATCAGAGGCAACTTTTGAAATATGTAATGCATGCTTCCTTCCCAGATAGTTAACAATTACAGTGATATAAAAGTTTGCACAACGGAATTGGTTGGATTATTTTTTGAAATAAGGATAACTGATTTTTATTCATCCATTTTACTACTAAATTATGCTGGCACATTTGCCAAACAGTTGTCAAACACCATTTAAACTAAGTTGTTGCATCATTAAGGATAAATACCTCTATCATACTGTTCCCAGGAAATGTTTAATATTTCAATTTGGCTATGTGAAATAAAACTTTGACAGTTCATGTCTATTTGCCTTCTTTCTTGTTTCCTCAGCTGCCGAGAGATTCCCCAATGTGAAGGTGCACTTTGGCCACAAGCTGTTGAAATGTAATCCTGAGGAAGGAATGATCACAGTGCTTGGGTAATCAAGGGTCGGGATTGTTACTTCAGAGGTAAAAACTTGGAGTGGAGAATTGTATCTATAAACTTGCTCTTTGGCTCTTTTGAAAGAGCTACACGATTACTGAAAGGGTAATCCAAGTAGATTCTAGATGCAAGGAATTTTAGATTAAAAGTAGGCCCTTGATGCTTTCTAAATATCAACACCAGGGATTCTCCTAGATTCTCCTGCTTGCTCACCTTCCTGCAATACTGCATTCCACACGTGTAACCCTACTCTGTTTCAAATGTTCTCCTCCCTTGAAGTAGTGATCCGCCGCTGCCCTGCTTCTTCTGTTTTCTTTCCAGGTGCCATTCTCTGCCTCTCCATGGCAGATTCTATTTCCTCTAAAGTTCCAAATCTCATATCTCTCTCCTGGGATAGGTCATGGATCCACAATCACCGATCCAACCAACACCTGTAAATTCACATCCCTAAAGTGAACATTTCTGGTTGAGGTCTCTTTCTTCATTCTCAATCCTTATCAAAGTCCCAGTCAATTAATGTTAATTTCCCATCAAACATCTTTGCAGGAACATCTTGCTATTATCTCAAACATATCTAAAGCCTTGATTATCTACTTCTCCTAAAACATGTCCCTTTACGACTTCCCCAATACTAATGCCCAGATAATTAGAACCATCCTTATGTGCCTTTTTTCCTTTCTCTCCCATTAAATTTCTAAACACTCCCTAGACTTCCTTACTCCCTGTTGGCTTCAGAAACTTCCTCCTGTTGCAGGATGGTACTTTAGGCTCTCATCCCTGCAGGTGTAGGCTGTTGTTTCACCTCATCGTTGGTTTCCCATCCCTTCTGCATTCTGCCTCCACTTCAAACAGCCAAGCAAGTTTTCTTAAATTACCACTCTTCAAATATCATGCCTCTAATTTAAAAAAAAAAATTCATTTTCTTCCTTTTGCCAGAATAATGTATTTAAACCTTTTAACAATCAAGATTCCCTTTTCCTTCCTTTCTCTCCCCACAATGTATTGCCTTCTGATACCCTCCACTCAAGCCAAACATATTGCTCCTAGAAAATCCAGGTCACAACACTGCAGTTCTCCATACCTCCATGCACACACTTGGAATGTATGAATGTATTGTTCTCTCATATCCTCGGAACACCTTGCTCTGTTTTCAAGATGCTCTTCCTTCCTGCCAAGAGCTCAACTCTTATCACACTTCTATGGCCTAGCATGGCTTTATCAATCAGCATGGCTGTATGTTCTCATTCTTATAAGTAAGCTCATAACTGGCACAAGTGCTTTCATCTTAATTTTTTATCTTTTGACTCAAAGCTCTCAGTCAGACATGTACAAGTTTTGTGAGTCATCCGTTGAGTCACTACTTTTCATAATGAAGTAGAGGTACATCATCATTTTCACCACTAGACTTTTTTTTAAAGATAGTTCATTCTGTGTTTTCAGGTCTGACAATGTTCCCAAAGATGTCACTTATGACCTCATTGTGGGATGTGATGGAGCCTATTCAACTGTCAGATCTCACTTCGTGAAGAAGCCTCGCTTTGATTACAGTCAGCAGTACATTCCTCATGGGTACATGGAGCTGTCTATTCCACCTAAGAATGGGGATGTAAGTCCTCTCCCCTTCCTATCTCCTCTCTACCCATTCCCTCCACGTGAGTGTAAAAGCATATTTCAGTGCAGTGATTGTCAGTAGCATGTCTTAATCAGTTTTAAGATCTGTAACAGCACTTTGTGATTAACAATGACCTGGGTGCACAGATACCTCTGTAATAATATCATTCCCACTCCTTTACTTTTGATATGCTTTCTTGAGTGAAAAAGAAAGGAGACTAGTAACAACTACCCACTAGAAACACACAGGGCATTAACATTAACATAATAATATTATTTATCTATGCTCTCTTGGGAGAAAAAATCAGGTCTGAAATCAATTCTCCAGTATACCGATATACCAGAGTTCTTATAACCATAATTAAATCCAATAATAGTTATTAAATAAGGTGACCAGCAAATTGTTGCCAAGAGATTTCCATTCTGCTTTTCTCATTTCCTAGTTCCCACTGTTATATCATATGTAATTGAAGGCATATAAATGATTTGCAAATTTTTATGTTGTCATAAGCAAATAAACGTAGAAACTTGTTAAGGAAACTTAAAATACTAACAGAAGCAATGAGGATATTGGCTCACAAGTGAGGATAAGTAAATAATATGGAATACTTGATTTGCCTACATGGCATCTGTTTTAAAGATAGTGATTTAATCTGTCCTATCTGAAATTCAGATAGCTAGCTGTAAAATAAGCTAGTCAATTTGGGAGAGTGGTGTTACACACCAACAAACTATACCAGCCAGTCAAACCCATAATTTTGCCTTTCTATTTCTTCCTTCTGGTTAGAAATATATTCACTAGTTTTTCAATGTTTATAATAAGGTTTTTGAGTGGGACCTGTTCTCACGGCCCTGGATCTGATAACTCCAGGTTACAGTATAATAGAATTCTGTTGAAAAAATTGTCCCAGACTTAAGAAGAATTGTGCCTGTCAAAGTAGATATAAAGTAGTACTTTATTTTCTAGGTGTGCATAATAAATAGTAATGGTTAGTGGTTTAAAAGAAATAAAAGTCTCCACTCTCTCAAGAAACACTGTTTTGACATAGCAATATGACCCAAACATGGGAACATTTTGACATGGCCCAAAAACAATTTTATGAAACTGTCTCTGTTTCTCTATCTTCTTTTTCTTTGTTTTTTTCTTTTTCTTAATGCAGTGTATGCAATATACACTTGCATTTCATTTCTGGTGGACACTTGCATTTCATTTCTGATGGTAGAATTGAAGGTAATAGATGGTGTGAATGACTTATGGGAACTGCATGGGAGACTCATCTTAAAGCTGCTTTTGTACAGCTGGCAGACAATTTTGGCTTAGACTTTAAGTTTGGAAGGATTTGCAGTGAATGGGGCAACGGGGCTTATGCTGATCCTGACCTTGAGATTGCTAGTGGATAAAGATATTTATTGAGAGCATGACTTGATGATAAGGAAGCTGAATTTTTTAAAATCAGAGTCTCACTCTGTCACCCAGACTGGAGTGCAGAGGCACGCTCACAGCCACGACACCACAGCTCAAAGCTGAAATTTTAGAAGTGTTTTTTCCAGAGTCACATAACATCATTTGTTTCCTATAACATAAATAGCAGAGAGGAGTCTTGTCTCTTTAGTGATTTCTCTACAATGCCTACAAAAACAGCCTGTGTAACATTAAAATGTTCTAGGTATCCAATCTGCTATATCGAAATGACACATAAACGATTCTCAAAGTCAGTGAGGAAGACAGGAGGTGTATATCTTCCAAGCTGTTTTAATCAGTACTTCTAACCTGTACTATTGCAGTAAATGATAAAATTGGTTTCAGCTATCATTTCTCCTCCTTCCTTACCTTTTAGAGTTCTAAAAGGTTGTAGAAGTGGTCAGAAGATAACACGAGCAAAAAGCAAGGATATTTGCCTGATCCAGGATGGTCTCTCACTACTCATCTAAAACACTTGGATCGTGTATGTCTCCTCCACTTGGCTCAATGAGTTCACCTTACCAGAGGCCACAGCCCTTTTTGCATCTTCTCTAATCTATGCTTTTCTCTTCCGCACAGATTCCTTGTTTTAACCACTCCAGCCACACAAGTTTTACTGGTCAAGCTTTTATTTATTTTACTTTTAATTTGTCACCAAACCACTTTTTGTCTTTCAACCACTTATATTGCTGCTAAAGAGAACTTACTTGGTTTTTTGTATGTATCTATTTTTCTTATTCTACTGCACTGAAAGACCTTTGAAGTCAAAGAGTTATGCACTTATTAATTTTTATATCTGTGTGGTGGGATTTTTGGTGAGGTTCTAGGGCTAAAAAAGCTAGGAAAACACAGTCCCTTCTCCTAAAACAAATAACTATAGCACAGTTTGAAAATGTTACTTGGGAGACTGTGCTGTTGTGTTCTTCTTACTCTGTAAAATAAACATGGAAGGTGCTCTCTAAATATTTGTACAAAGTGATACAAATTTGAAATGGTTGGAAAATTGATTGCATATCTTAATGTATATAACACCTCTGGGAACCTTCAAGATTTGGATCAATTGGGTCTTTGGGTCAATTGATTCACCCAAGCAATCAATAGTTACACAGGCTGTTTTTGTAGGCATTGTAGAGAAATCACTAAAGAGACAAGACTCCTCTCTGCTATTTATGTTATAGGAAACAAATGATAAGAAGCTTGTTTGTAAAATGTTTGGGGCTTATGATATTTAAACTTAAGATCTTTCTTTCTGATATAGATAAGTACTGAAATAAAGTAAAATACATGTGTGTATATATATATATATATATATATACCTAAACACACATGTATATTTTTATATATATTTATATATATTTTTTATATGTGTGAAGGGAAGAGAAAGAGAAAGATACATCTTATTAAGCATGTTCTCAAATCTTGAATTGTACTAGGTATCAAAAACCTGCCTAAAGTTGAGTTGATAAAGATAGAGCACAAAATATTATCTAAGACAACTTATATGGAGCAATAGACGTGCACATCACCATGCATATGTTACTGGTTTACTCATAAATTACTGTGGAAACAATTATACAGCAGAGTCCGTTTTATAGATGTGCAATATTAATCACTAATCAAATATGTATGTTTTTTCCCCTGCAGTATGCCTTGGAACCTAATTACCTGCATATTTGGCCTAGAAATACCTTTATGATGATTGCACTTCCTAACATGGTAGTATAGAATTTCTTATCAATTGTAATTTTTGCATCTATAATTAATGTTTTTTTAAATTACTTTTGTACTTAGTATGTGCAGACCTTACTTTGTCTATTTAGTGATTACATCTTTGAAACTTCTGGATTACTGAGAAAGCACTTGAAAGAATTCCAATTATTTACTTTGGAAAGGAGATTTGACTTACATGAATAAGTAATGGAAGTTTCTGTGTGGTGGTGTCTGTCATCTCTACTGAAGACAGTGTAGGAGGAAATGGCCCCCCAGTAAAGTCAAAGAGATTTAGGTTCTATATTAGGAAGTGCTTCCAGTCTTCAAGGTCTGTAGGACATTTGAATACACATTATCAAAAAAGAACATGACTTTTCTTTCATTAGACCCTAGAGACTTTTTTTCTATAAAGATATGACTATCTGTTTCTCTGGTTGGTCTTTTTCTCTCTATTGGTATCTGTCCTGGGATCTAGTACCTATTAATAACATCTTAAAAGAAAGAAAGAGGGATATCAAATCCAACCAACCTATTGGAGTGTAGTGTTTGCTTGGTAAAAACGGAGCATTTACAATATAGAAATTCTCTTAATAACCAAGGAAACCAAAGAGCACCCCTAGAACATGACAGAGCTTTTCTTTGGGAATGAGAGAACAAGAGACAGTGTCTTTTCTGTCTGCTTAGACATTCCTTCCAAGAGCTCCTTGGTCATAGGAAGAAGCCCTGAGATTTAGGACTCTACCTTTAGTGCCAACACCACCTGGCTCTCTGTTCTCTCTCACTCAGTTTTCTTTTTATCATAGAGCAAATCATTCACATGCACTCTGTTCATGCCCTTTGAAGAGTTTGAAAAACTTGTAACCAGTAGTGATGTGCTGGACTTCTTCAAGAAGTGCTTTCCGGATGCCATCCCTCTAATTGGAGAGTAAGTTACAAGATATGCAATTGTGCCTTTTGCTCCATCGGTTTGTTATTACAAATTCAGATAAAGATTACCCACCTTATTTAAGTGTTGGTAAAATATGATGAATCATGCAGTGTCATGGACAGAAACTCACATGAGAGCAAAAGTCTAAGTGGATATTGATGTTGTGCAGTGAGCAGGAATTCTGAAGAAACTCATGCCATGGTCAGTTTTTCCAGGAAAGAAGAATCATGAATGTTCCTAGGCTTTTGTGCATCTTGTGCAGGCCCCTCAAATCCCTTGGGGCTCAGTGTGCCACAGATACTGGCTGTACTTTTCCTACTGGCAGATATACAAATCCTTGGCACAAAATTGCATTTGGCAGCCTCAAGTCTTAGATCCACCACTTACTAGCCACACCAGCTTTCCTATGTTCCCCTTGTGGTAAATGGTCAATAAATAACAGTACCTGCTCCAAAGGGTTGTTGAGAGAACAACAATGAAATCACACCTATAAGTCACTCAGCACAGAGTCTGGCACATATTAACTTGCCCCCAGTAGCTAGCTGCCTGGTTAATTATCTGTTGCTCCTTAGCCCGTGTCAACATCAACCTTCACAAGGACCTTGTCATGCATTCTCACTCAGTGCTTCTGCTCCCACTGTCCCTCCTCCTGGAATCCAGCTCAAATTGCACCTTCAATGATATCTTCATGAAGGCATCACAATGCTGCAGAGAATATTTCTTGGTTCAGGATACTATAACAAAACTACCATAGATTGGGTGGCTTATAAATGATACAAATACTCACAGTTCTGAAGGCTGGGATGCCCATAAGGTGCCAGCAGATTTGGTGCCTGGTAAGGGTTCGCTCTTTGGTTCATAGATGAAAGCCTTTTCACTGTGTCCTCACATGGGACACGAGAAGGGATATGGGATCTCTCTGGGTTTATTTGTTTGTTTGTGTTTTATAAGGGCACTAATTCCATTTACGAAGGGTCCACTCTTAAGACGTAATCACCACCCAAAGGCCTCACCTCCAAATACCATCACATTGGAGATTAGTGTTTCTACACATGAATTTTAGGGGGACAAACATTTATCCTACAGCAGAACAAGATTTTAATACTGCTTCTGCCCCTTATTTCCTTGTGTCTCACCTTTAAAATGGGTATCAGAATGCCTATTTTAGGACAGTTGTGAAAAAATGAAGTGAGCTAATTATGTTAAAGGAATAGTCCACTGCTGGCCCATAGCGGGTCTTTTAAAAATCGGTAGTTCACATCCTTTCTTACAGACTAATTCAGCCTATATTTATCCTTCTTTAACTGTGAAATCTCTGCACACCAAAATTAGCCCTTATGTACTTTTAAACTGGTTTCATGATTCTTTTAAACCCCTCCGGTCATATTTAAAAATTTTAAAGGTATGTACTTTTGCTCTACTTATTACTTCCTCAAAAACCTCTATAGATGCTTTTTAAATATTAGGCTTTTTGTATACTTTTTACCATAAGCACCATAGATCACTTAAACCTTTTTTTCTATCTAGAATTTTGTAAGCTTTGACTAACACATTCAAATCTCCCCAATTCTAGTTTGATTACTATTGTCCATTTCCATATACATAAGGATTCACATTAACTTTAATTTCAGTTTGTTGCTGTCTAATCTAATGTACAACAGCATTTGATTGATTTTTCTATGAAAACTTAAAATACAGCTGTGTATTTGAATGACTCATGTGCATGATCATGAAGTTTTCATGGCATATAACACAGAAATATACAAATTATTTAAATACACCAAACTTTTTTCTTTTTGGATGAGATTATCATTGTTGCAGACCAAGAAAGTATTTACGACAATGGAATTTTAGGACTGGAAGAAACTTCAATTTTTCCTTTTCCTGTTTTCTTTCTAACATTCTTATGTGGCATTAAATTCAGTAAATCTGAAAGAACCTAGCAGTATTTAATATCTAATTAGACATACACACATTCTGATTATTTTCCTTTGAAGGAGAGCTCTGGTGCATGATTTCTTTCTGTTACCTGCCCAGCCCATGATATCTGTAAAGTGTTCTTCATTGCACTTTAAATCTCGCTGTGTACTGATGGGAGATTCAGCTCATGCCATCGTGCCATTTTTTGGGCAAGGAATGAATGCGGTAAGTTCTTTTCCCTGGGTAAGTCCCTGAGATATTGCTGGGTAAATCTTAACTAACAAGTCTTAAATAAAAAAATATACGTATGACTATCCCCACACAATCCCTAAGAACAGTTAATTCAACCATCATTCCAGTTTTTTAACTAGATTGATTACCAACTCTAGTCAGAATTTGAATTACTTGTTCCAATAATCCATAGTAGAAAAAAGCAGAAAGTAAAATACAGTCAGCTCTTGTTACCTTCCGGGGATTGATTCCAGGACCCATGTGGGTACCAAAATCCACAGATATTCAAGTCTCTGATATATAATGACATCGTATTTGTATATAGCCTACAGAAATCCTCCTCTATACATTTTGTACTTTTTAATAAAATGTTCATTATAAATTATTATGGGCACATAATAGTGTTTTTGTTTCTATTTTAGATTCAGGGAGCACAAATGCATGTTAGTTACAGGGACATATTGTGTAGTGGTGAGGACTGGGTCTCAAGTGACCGATTCCTCAGATAGCGAGCATTTGTGTCTTAGGTAGTTTCTAAACCCTAACCTCCCTTTCCACCTCCCTTTATTGGTGACCCCAGTGTCTATTATTTTCAACTTTGTGATCATTTAGCTCCCAATACAAGGGGTGTCCCACCAAAACCAGAATTACCTTTTGGAGGACGAGCTTCTTGTAACACAGGCTTCCCTGGCTAGGTAAGTGTTCCAGGAGCCCATTGGCATCAATGTACCAGCTAGCATTGTGGGAGGCTGCATTCAGGTTCAGTGAGTTTTTTTTTTTTTTTAATTTTTTTTGGAGATTTTCAACACATTTGCCCATTTCCTGATGGGTGATTTATGAATGTACCTGACCACACCATGCTGAATGTTCAACAGTTTTTGACCAAAAATTGCATGACCTCTGTACCGCACCCTCCCTGTTCACCTGATCTCACTCCCAGCGCCTTTTATTGGGTTTGTTTCCCTGTGTGAAAAAAGTCCTCAAAGAGAAAGGTTTTGTCCACATGGAAGAGGTGAAACAAAAATGGCAGAAGCACTTTAAAAGGCATCTAAATCGACAACTTCAAAAACTGTTTTGAGTAGTGGCAAAAGCATCTCGATAGGTGTATTGCATCAAACAGAGAGTATTTTGAAGATGACAGAAGTTTAAACATGTAAGAATAAGTACACAATTTTTTAAATAAATAAATTCTGGGTTTTGGGGGAGTTCCCCTCATGTAAATGTGAACATATAGTGTTTGATTTACTGTTTCTGAGTTAGTTCACTTAGGATAGTGATCGCCGGTTCCATCCATGTTGCAGCAAATGACATGATTTCATTCTTTTGTTTTTTGTTTTTGGCTGCATAGTGTATATATACCACATTTTCTTTATCCAGTCAATTTTTGGTGGGCACTTAGGTTGGGTCCATGATTTTGTTATTGTGAACAGTGCTACAATTCTCTTGCAACTACTGGTATCTTTTAAATATATTCATTTCTTTTCCTTTGGGTAGCTCTCTAGTAGTGGGATTTCTGGGTTAAATGGTATTCAATGTTTAGTTCTTTGAGAAATCTCCGACTGTTTTCCATAGAGGTTGAACTAGTTTATTGTCCTACCAGCAGTGGATAAGCTTCCCTTTTCTCTGCAACTGTGCCAACATCTGTTGATCTTTGACTTTCAAGTAATGGCCATTCTGACTGGTGTGAGGTGACATATCATTATAGTTTTAATTTGCATTTCTCTGATGACTAGTGATATTGAACATTTTTTCAAATGTTTGTTGGACACTTATGTGTCTTCTTTTGAGAGGTGCCTATTCATGTCCTTTGCCCCCTTTTTGATATGGTTATTATTATTTTTTTCATGTTAAGTTGGGAAAAGGACACCCTATCCAATAAATGGTGCTGGGAAAATTAGCTAGCTATATGCAGAAGGATGAAACTGGACCCCTATTTCTCACCATATACAAAAATTAACTCAAGATGAATCATCGACTTAAATGTAAGACGTGAAATTATAAAAATTCTAGAAGAAAACCTAATAAACACTCTTCTGGACATTGGTTGAGGCAAATAACTTATGACAAAGACCCCAAAAGCAATTGCAACCAAAACTAAAATAGACAAATGAGACTTACTGAAACTAAAAAGCCTCTGTACAGCAAAAGAAGTAATCAACAACATGAACAGAAAGCATACTGAATGGGAGAGAATATTTGCAGATTATACTGCAAAAGGCTAATATCCAGAAACTACAAAGAACTCAAACATAATTGTTTTATATATTTATGCAGTTAGTGTAATGTTTCAATACAGGCATATAATGTGTAATGAGAAAATCAGGGTAATTGGGGTATCTGTTAACTCAAGCAGTTATTATTTCTTTGTGTTAATTCTATTCTTCAACTCTACTCTTTTAGTTATTTTTAAATATACAATCAATTTTTGTTAACTGTAGTCCCCCTATTGTGCTGTCGAATACCAAACCTTATTCAGTCTGACTAACTGTATTTTTGTGTCCATTAACTACCCCGGTTTAATCCCCCACTTCCCACTACCCTTCCCATCCTCTGGTAGCCATCATTCTAGTCTCTATCTTTATGAGATTATTATTATTATTATTATTATTTAGCTCCCATGTATAGGTGAGTAAATGTGATATTTGTCTTTCTGTGCCTGGCTTATTTTTCACTAACATTATGTCTTCTAATTCCATCCATGTTGTCAAAAATGACAGGATTTCATTCCTTTTATGGCTGAAAATATTTCATTGTGTATATGTACCACATTTCCCTTATCCATTCACCCTTTGAAGGACACATAGTTTGATTCCATATTTTGGCTATTGTAAGTAGTGCTGTAAGAAACATGGGAGTGCAGATATCTCTTCAATAAACTTACTTTTTTTCTTTTTGGATATATACCCAGCAATAAGATTGCTGGACCATATGGTAGTTCTATTTTGATTTTTTTTTAATTTTTTTACATTTTTTTGAGTTGGAGTCTCACTCTGTCACCCAGACTGGAGTGCAGTGGCCGCTCCCAGCCACCGCAGCCTCAACCTGCTGGGCTCCGGCGATCCTTCCGCTTCAGCCTTCCAAGTAGCCAGAATTACAGGCATGCGCTACCACGCCCGGCTGATTTTTTGATTTATTGTAGAGATGAGGTCTCGCCTGCCCAGGCGGGTCTCGAACCCGCGGGCTCAGGCAATCCACTCACCTCAGCCTCCCAAAGGCGCGGGATTACAGGCTGAGCCACCGAGCCCGGCTCTATTTTGATTTTTTTTTTTTGAGGAACTTCTATACTTTTTTGTGTGTATTGCTATAAATTTATTTCTTAGTCCTGCTTTTGCTATATCCCATGGGATTTTGTGTGTTGTATTTTATTTTCATTTGTTTCAAGAATTTTAAAATTCTCTCTTAATTTCTTTATTGACCCAATGGTCATTCAGTAGGATATTGCTTAATTTCTGTGTATTTATGGTTTCAAAGTTTCCTTTGTTATTGATTTCTAGTTTTATTCAATTGTGGCTAGAAAAGATAGGAAGGACCCCTCAAAAAACTCAGAATTTGTTTATTAAAAATTGTGTATTTATTCTTACATGTTTAAATTTCAGTCACCTTCAAAGTACTCTCCGTTTGTTGCAATACACCTATTGAGAAGATGTTCTCACCGATCAAAACAGTTTGTGAGCTTGTCACTTTTTATGCTTTTTAGTGCTTCTGCCAATTTTTGTTTCACTTCTTCCACATCAGCAAAACATTTCCCCTTGAGAATTTTTTTCTCCCAGGTACACAAAATAAAAAGTCACTTGGGGAGAGATTGGGTGAATGGGGAGGGCGAGGCATGAGGAGGGTAATGCCATTTTTGGTCAAAAACTGCTGACCGTTCAGCACTTGTAAATCATTCATAATGAAATGGGCATACTCATTGAAAGAAATCTAAAAGGAAAAAAATATTCACTGAAGTCAAATACAGCCTCTCACAATAATGCTAGCTGGCACCCTGATGCAAATGGGCTCCTAGAACACTTCCCCTCCTAGAGGGAGAAGCCTATACTACAAGGGTCCACCTTCCAAAAAAATAATTCCAAGTGTTTTGGGGGTCTTTCTCATACTTGATATAATTTCAAACTTTTTAAAAAATGTTTTGAGACTTGGTTTGTGATCTAACATATAGTCTATTCTTGAGAATGTTCCATGTGCTGAGAAGAAGAATGTGTGTTCTGCAGCTGCTGCAGGAAATGTTTTCTAAATGTCTATTAGATCCATTTGATCTATAGTGCAGATTAGTTCCAATGTTTCTTTGTTGATTTTCTGTCAGGATGATCTGTTCAAAACTGAAAGTGAGGTGTTGAAGTACTCAGCTATTATTGTATTGAAGTCTATCACTCTTTAGTTCTAATATTTGGTTTATACATCTGTGTGCTTTTAGTGTTGGCATCATAGATATTTATAATTGTTACAATTCTCTTGTTAAACTGACTCCTTTATCATTATATAATAACCCTAATGACCCTCTATGTCTGTCATTAGAGTTTTTTACTTGAAATGTGACTTTTACTTGAAATGTGATTTACTTGAATCGCAAGTAGCGATTCCTGCTTTTTTGGTTTTCATTTGTTTGGAATATCTTTTTCCATCCTTTTATTTTCAGTCTATGGGTACCTTTATAGGTGATATGAGTCTCTTGTAGGCAGCATATAGTTGGGTCTTATCTTTTTTATCCATGGAGTTATTCTATGTCTTGTGATTAGATAACTTAGTTCATTGAAATTCAATGTGATTATTGATAGGTATGGAATCGCTACTGCCATTTTGTTATTTCTTTTCTGGTTGCTTGGTTGGTCTTCTCTTCCTCTTTCTCCCTCCCTTCCTCCCTCCCTTCCTTCCTTCTTTCCTTCTTATCTTGCTTTGTGTAAAACTGAGTTTTTCTCTGGCAGTATGTTTTAATTACCTGCTTTTTATTTTTTGTGCATCATTTATAGATTTCTGTATTGTGGTCACCATGGTGCTTGCAAACAACATATTATAACCAATTATTTTAAACTGATAACAACTTAACTCTGATTATAAAGAAAACAAATGCCAACAAATGAAGAGAGAACTACAATTTACCTGCATCCTCCCAGGTTTTTTTATTTTTAATGTGCTATTTATACCTCCTAATACTGTCTCTCTCTTAAAATGTTGTCATTATTATTTTTGATAGATTTGTCTTGTCTTGTTTTGTTTTGTTTGAGTCAGAGTTTCACTCTATTGTCCATGTAACTGTCCAAGCTCACTGCAGCCTTGACCTCCTGGGCTCAGGTGATCTTTCTGCCTCAACTGGGAATACAGGCATGTGTGCCACTTACCCCAGCTAATTTTTCAATATTTTTGTAGAAACAAAGTCTTGTTATATTACCCAGACTGACTTTGAACTTCTGGGCTCAAGCAATCTTCCCTCCTTGGCCTCCAAAGTGCTGGGATTGCAGATGTGAGCCAACGTGCTCAGCCAATAGGTTCATCTTTTAGTTTTCCTACTAAAGATATGAGTAGTTTACTCACCACAATTGCAGTATTAAAATATTCTGTATTTGTGTACTTACTATTACCAGTGAATTTTATACCTTCAAATGATTTTTGTTGTTGTTGTTTGTTAATTTCCTTTTCCTTCAGATTGAAGAATTCCCTTTAGTATTTCTTGTAAGACAAAATTCCTTAGCTTTTGTTTGTTTGGGACAGTCTTTATTTGTCCCCATACTTGAAGGATAATTTTGGTGGACACAATATTTTAGGTTAGAAGATTTTATTGCTTTTTTCCTTCAGCACTTTGAATGTCATTACACTCTCTTTTGACCTATAAGATTCCTGCTAAGAAATCTGCTGCCAGACATATTAGAGAGCTCCTTTATATGTCATTTACTTCTTTTCTCTTGCTACTCTTAGGATCCTTTTTTTTAATCCTTGACATTTGAGTATTTGATTAATATATACCTTGAGGTCATTTTATTTAGGTTGAATTGTCTTGGGTAGCACACTTCCTAGTGCTCTATGATCTTCTTGTTCTTGGATAGTCATATGCTTCCTTAGTTTTGGAAAGTTTTCTTTTATTATTTCTTTGAATAAACTTTCTCTCTCTCTCTCTCTCTCTCTCTCTCTCTCTCTCTCTCTCCTCTTGAAGGCCAGTAACTGTTAGATTTGCCCTTTGGGGGCTATTTTCTAGATTTTATATGTTTGCTTCATTTTATCCTCCCAAATGTATATTTTCTTAGATCCTGTCTTCAAGCTCACTAATTCTTTTTTCTGCTTGATCAGTTCTATTGTTGAGAGATTCTGATGAATTTTTCAGTTTGCCAATTAAAAATTTCAGCTCAAGAATTTCTGCATGATTTTGAAAAAAACATTTCAATCTCCTTATTAAATTTTTCTGATAGAATTCTGAATTTCTTCTCTGTGTTATCTTGGTATTTGTTGAGCTTCTCCAAGACAGGTATTTTGAATTCTCTGTCTGAAAGGTCATAAAATCTCTGTCACTCTACAATTGGTCACTGTTGTCTTATTTTAACTCTTTTGGTGAGATCATTTTTTTTTCATTAATCAGTATTTTTTTATTATGGTTTTGTGGGGTAGAGATCATTTTTTTATTTGTTTGTTTTTTTTTCTGGTGTTCTTGATGCTTACAGACATTTATTGATGTCTGGACATTGAAGAGTTAGGTATATATTTTAATCTTCACAGCCTAGGTTGCTTGTACCCATTCTTCTTGAGAAGGCTTTCCAAGTATTCAGAGAGGATGAGTATTGTCCTATAATCTAAACCTATGGTCACTGTAGCTATATTGGACCTAGGGAGTACCCTAAGTCCAGGGATGCTGCAACTCTTGCCAACTCTTAGAGGCACTCCCTCAGTGGACTTGGGTAAGATAAGGGAGAATTCCTAAGTTACCAGGAAAAGTCTCCTCTTCTCTTCTTTTCCCCCAATCAAAAGAAGTCTTTCACCATGCTGAGCTATCTAGGGGAGGGGTGGCAGCAGCACTTCCTTGGCTACCACAGTTGGTACCGCACTGGTTCACACCTGAAGCCAGAACAGTACTGAATCTCATTCAAGAGCTATGGTGATGATAACCTGGCTACCGCTGATGTTTATTCTAGGCTCAAGGGCTGTTTAGTCAACAGATTGTGAACCTTTCCAGGACTTGGTCCTTCACTTTAGGGCAGTGGATTCCCTTATGTCCCAGGGTGAGTCTAGAAATGCTGTCCAGGAGCTAAGGTCTGGAATCAGGGGCTTTAGGAATCTGCTTGGTACTCAGTTCTACAGTGACTGAACTGGTACCCAAGTTGAAAGACAAAGTTCTCTGTACTCTTTCCTCTCCTTTCCCCAAGTGAAAGGAATCTCTCCCCAAGCTGCTTTTTCTTGAGTTGGGGGAGAAGGCCCTATACACTTTAAATCAACTCTAGATTACTTATAATACACAATACAATGTAAATACTATGTTAATAGTTGTTATACTGTATTGTTTTTTATAATTGCATTGTTTTTCTTGGTCCTTTTTTTGAATATTTTTTCATCTAAGCTTGATTTAGTCTGCATATGTGGAACCTGAGGGTATGCAGGCTGACTGTTCAGTATTATTTTATTAGAAGAAAATGCTCCAAATTTATAAACTTGGCTATAAGTAATACAAGATTTAATTATTAAAATGTATGTTTACTAGATATTATACTTAAGTATATAATATTAGTCTCAAAGAAAGAAAAGAAATTATGTTTCTTTTCCACTTTTTCATTCCAAAGGAAAGGGAAGCATGATTGACAGGGTTAAATAAAACTATGAAGCTGATTAGATGTTGAACACCAGTGCCTTCATGAAAATTTCTCTATTCCAGCTAAAAAAAATTTCAGAAAAGAAATAGTGTTTAAAAACTGAACATTAACTTCAAGGAATTCTAAATTTATTGTGTGTGTGTGCAGGTGTGTGCATGCATGCTAACTAATAGCTTTATAATTATAAGTCATATATTGTTTTGGTGACTGGGATATAGTCCAAGTAAAAATAGTTTGTGAATCTATTCAATTATATTCTCCACAAAGCAGTGGTAAACATTTTGTTCCTTACAAGCATAAGAAGACATTAATCTTAACTTAGTGGATAAGTGCCTAGGATCTGGCATTAGGATACCTAGTGCCAGGATTTACTATAAACACATTCTTGCCCAACTTACTTATCTTTACCTCCTTTGTGTCAAATTGGAATTTTAATAATGTCTACCTCAGAGATTTGTGGAGAACAAATGAATTAATTTAAATATAGTATTTAAAACTATTATCTCAGCCCCATATGATATCTCCCATTATCAAATTCCTATAGCATTGGGTCTATATAATTTATTTAAGTAAATTTACTTTCTCCAGATATAATTTCTATAATTTATGTGAAAAAATACTTTATTTTAAAACTATCTTTATATTGTCTTTAAAACTATAGCTTGAATTCCTAGGAAACAGGAAACAGGGTTTTCAATTTTCTTATTCCTCTCCGCAGTTAGTATAGTACACTACTAATGTGTGCACTTTTTGATATTGGAAATTTGCTTTTGTCTTGAGTTATAAGTACTAAATTAATATGGGAGTGGTTTTATTCCATTATTGAATCGCTCTAAATGTGAATCTTAAAAACTTGAATAGCTTAAATATAATTCTAAGACTCATAGTAAAGAAATACAGTTATTTGTTCTTCTCAAAGAAGCGATGAAATTCATCAAAATTGCAATCATAATTTAAAGTCTTGATCAAATTCCAAATAATTATAACCAATATATAGTGTATATATAAACTGGACAAAGACAGCACCATCAATCATTCAGCTGATGGTCTTTTACAATCATAATCAATGCCAGTTGACAACTCAGCTGCTATATACTGGCTGAGGGTAAACAGCTTATGAATTATACCCACCATAATGGAAGATCTGTTCAAAATTGCCAAGAATTTTTATTAATCCCAGTTTATTTTTTCCCTTTTTTTAAAAAATTGTTTCAGGGCTTCGAAGACTGCTTGATATTTGATGAGTTCATGGATAAATTCAATAATAACCTTAGTAAGTAAAATTTCTCAATTGGACCTGTACTAGCTCTGCTGATTAATTATGGACGTTTTTATGATTCTTGATGACCACAAACTCGTGATGTGTATTCTCTGTCCAGAATTGAATATTTTTCTACTAACAGCCTATTCCATGGTTGTTACCCATTATCAGGTAATGAGTACCCAGAAAGGGAAAATAGTTTCTCTTAAAGTTTGGATGTGGAGGTCCATGCAGTGATCCGCACAAAGATAAAAGTTCAGAGTAACAGAGCATGGCTAAGATGTGCCGCTTTCTCTTTCTTTTCAACCTAGGTGAAACCCTCTGCCCGCATTTCTTATGGCACATCTTCAGAAATACTCTGAGAAGCTCTAGTCCTTTCTTGCTTTTTGCCCTATTAAAGGTTGCATCTGATTCTTTATTTGTTTTTTGATTAAAATTCATTCAGTCAATGTATACTAATTTACAAATATTGAAATTTTGGGTTTGTATATGTAATTCTGAAATTAAATTACATGTGTATAATTATATATGTAATATGTAGCTCTCTATATATTACATATATAAAGAAAGTACAAATAGTAGCCTAAGAAGTGGATAGCCATTTTGTACTTCCAAGTATCACATATTCTCAATGGCTACCTGCAAATTTAAACCTGTTTTACGTAAAAGAGAGACTAAAAGAACTGGCCTTAAACTTACAGCCAGATGCAAGTCCTGACTCGTTAATTTATTAGCTGTGTGATCTTGAGCAAGTCGCTTAATTTTTCTAAAGCCTCAGTTTTTTTTTCCTTGTATTAAGTGGAGTTAATAACACCTACTTCAGAGAGTTATGAAGATTTTAAAAAATAATTTATATGAAGCTTTAAAAAGAAAAAAAAACCTACCATAGAGTAAGCTGAGAGTAAATGTTTGCTATGGTGTTATAGGAAGTTACTGGACACTGGTGCCTGGGTCTGAAGTGATTATGGAATGCCAAGGAAAATTTCTTTTTTTTTTTTTAAATCTTTCTTTCTAGTCATCTCACTCAGATGCTTAGGATTCAGAGGCACTTTTGTTTCCTCCCTTCTTAACCCTCACATGATTGGTTTGCACTTGACAGTAGAGGTGGATGAAGATTTTATGTGTTGAAACATACTGTCAACACTGGGTTTGGGTACTAGGAAACAAAGATAAAACAATAATAATTGTGAAAAATAATCATAACTAACATCACTGATCATTTACTGTGTGTTAGGTATCTTGCTATTTTTAAAATGTACTATCTTATTTGATCCTCACAAAAAGCACGTAGCATGGGAACTATTCTTGTCTGCATTTTATAGCTGAGAAATTAAAGCTTAGTGATGGTTAAGTAACTTGCCCAGAATCATGTATTTAGGAAGTAATGAAGCTGGGACTTGAACCCAGATTTTCTGAAGTTAGAAATGATGCTTCCAATAGCAAGAGCTGTTAGGCTGTATGGAAGTCATACCAGTTAGTCATTCATCTGTCAGACATTTATTCAATATTTACTATCTATCAAGTTAAGATTTCAAACATGAACTAGGAGCTGCTCTTTAGGAGCTCACAGAACAGTGGAGGATCTGATGCTTAAGCCAATAAGGTGTCTTGGGTACAATAAAACAAGTATGAACAGGGCACAAAAAAGAAAGTAGCAATTTCTAAGAGGAACTGGGGGTCATTTACATTCATTTACATGAACTGGTTTCTGAAATAAGAAAAAAATCATGATTTTACTAATCAACAAGTATAATGTATATTAATTTATTATAGGCTTTATTTAATTACAACAGAAAATGCTCTGTGTATATTGTTCAGTAGTCATGGATTATTGGTCACATAAAATGGTTACATAGTTTTAAAAGATTAGAAAGAACACTGGCAGTGAATTTACCATTTAACTTGACCTGAGTAGAGTCCAGCACATTTTTATAGACTGTTTTTGAAAAGATGTATTATTTAATTTGTCTTCTAGGTATGTGTCTTCCTGCTTTCTCGAGATTTAGAATTCCAGATAATCATGCAATTTCAGACCTATCCATGTACAATTACATAGAAGTGAGTGAGAAGGTTTGGCTTTATTCCATGAGATGATTCACCGATTTTCTAACAAATGGTCTTTTATTTTTCTTTGCTCCAGCCCTGTCTCACGCATGCTGTGTAAGAATGGGTACAGACAAGCACATGTGTGCGAGAGCACGTGCACACACACACACACACACACACACACGCACACATACACACACACAAAGACTTGGGCGTATTGTGACTATGTAGCCAGTGTCAATGACTGATACAAACCATAACTACTTATATTACTTCAGAGATATTTAGGAGATAATGAAGTTGGCAAAGTCTCTGATAATTTACATGCTTAAATCTTAGACATTTAGGACACTTAGTAATATGGTATTTTAATGAAAAGATAACTTTCAGATGGTTAACATTTAGAAAATCCAAGAAATGTTAAATGATCTTTTCACTCAACACGATAAAAAGCATATTTAGAGTAGCACTGAATATACTTTGGAGCCTAATGCACTGAAGAAAAAAAAAAAGTATAGTACCAAAGAAATTCATGGTCAGAAAGAGTAATGCTTTTAAGAAAAACATATTGATTACATTTTGAACCAGTCACATGAAAAGCTCATAAGTGTTTGTGATCAGTTTTTTAAAAATTAGATAAAAGAATTTACAAGATAAGTTTGAAGAGAATGACTAGCTATTTTCCATTTCTCCTGAAGACAGAAAGTGAACTTTAATTTGAGCAGAATTGTATTATATGTGGTGAAGAAAATTCTATAAGACACTAGGAGGCTTTTTTGATGAACCTTGTCTGAGTCATTAAAAACAGAATGATATTTGTCCTGAATAAGAAGTTGGCCAAGACAGACATATCTTTAAACAATCTCTTGTTGTCATGAAAAATGTTACAAATCAACCAGGATGCAACAGAAAGTTTGTCAAATCTTTGACTAACAGTTCACAGAGTACCCACAGTTCTGGTTGAACAAACCCTCTGCCAACATAGAGTTGACTCCTGAGCAAAATAGACTTCCCTGACAGGTTTTATGTAATTGCTGTGCATTTTTATGATAATGTTCTATGCGACTGACATTTACATAAAGGGACTGGGAATTACTACTATGAAAACAAAAATTTATTTGGCCACTTTGTGTCTAGTGTTGTAATGACTCATGAAGAGTAATAATAAGTTGCACTAATAAAATAGATGTACTTTGTTCAAAAGTATTTAAGATTCTTAACTTCACTGCAGATGCGAGCACATATCAACTCAAGGTGGTTCATTCTTCAACAGAACATAGAGAGAGCTCTTCATGCTCTTATGCCATCTACAATTATCCCTCTCTATTCTATGGTAAGGTCTGGATTTAAGACATCTCCATATTTTAATCCCCTGTTTAGTTGTTAAAGAATACACAAGAATACCTTTTAAATTTCCCTGCAGGTCACCTTCACCAGAATAAGATACCATGAAGCTATGCTACGCTGGCATTGGCAGAAAAAGGTTAGAAAGATTACACTTCATTTTTTAAAAAATATGATCTGTTGGAACATCATAGTATTATAATTCTGTTTATTTTAAGCAAATACAGAAATGATAGGACAGACACCAAATGTTTACTTTGCAAACAAAAAATGTCCTAAGCACTCAGAGGGCAGAGTCCTTACTGAACAACACTACACAGAAGAGGCAAAGAGAGAGGCTTTGAGGGAAAGACATTCTAAAAAGAAACTCATGTTAACATTCCTCAGCTTTTTATTTTATTTTGGCAATATGAAGTAGTTGTGATTTTGCTTCATGCAATATTCGTATGGGTTTAATTTTTAAAACTGGACCGAACTGAATGATTTATAAAGCATTCATTTTAATGTAATACTATGATGCATTTGTTTTGGATAGAGATGCCATTAAATGGAATTCAGGTTCCTGAGCTTCCACTTTGGGAATTTTACAATTTAATTCATCCAACAAATAGCTTGCATGGTGAAGAACAAGACACAGACCCTACCCTTTGCATAGCTCAGAGGCTAGTGAGGGAGACGGACAACTCATTGGAGAGGGATAAGCTGCCCCTGGGGAGAAGGGAAGTGGACCAGGGCGGGAGGAATGGGCCAAGGCTTGGGAAGGCTGAGGAAACATGAGCAACACACCGGACTGGGAATGGCAAAGATTTCCATGGAGCTGTAAGGCAGCACAAGTGTGTGAGAATGGTCACTGGAGTAGCTGGAGATGTAGCAGGCCTTCCACGTCTGGAATACTATCTTGAGGGAAACGGGGAGACCAAGGAGGCTAATAGACTCAGGTCTCGATATTAGAAGGATTACATTGCTGTGTGAAGGATGGATTGGAAACAATCAAGATTTATACATACAAGATAAATAAAATAGGGTCCCTGCCCTTAAGGAGCTGAAAATCTAGAAGGGAAAAAAGAGGCAAGCAGACAGTTAGAAGACAGGATAGTAAGTGCACCTGACCTAGTCTAGAATGAACCTTGGGCCATTGTTTATTTACAGCTGGTGTTTAAAGACTTTGGGTGAGCATGTCTTCTCAGTTGCAGAGGCCGCCAAGCCCACTACTCTTCTTATGGATACTTTGTGCAGCAAATGAGATGTGACCATTTTTGTGGCCATGGCATAGTACTCTCCTAAGATAATTCATTCCTAAACTGCAGGGTCTTTTTTATGGTTGTACAAAGACTGACTGCTAAGAATTCTGCATACAGAGCATGTGGATTCATGAAGTTCTTGAGAGGGAGGGGGTATTAAGTTCCCAATTCTTGACCTTATTGTGACCATATCAATTCTTTACTTGGTGGTCATGCAGTTAAATTGATGTTTCCGGTTAAAGAACAAAAAAGAAATTGTTTACTTCTTTGCCATTTAAGAATTAGATCTATTTCAAGATTTTAATCTCAGGACAAATGCAATGAGAGTTCGTGATGTCTTCACAGGTGATAAACAAAGGACTCTTTCTCTTTGGGTCACTGGTAGCCATCGGTAGTACCTACCTACTTCTGCACTACGTGTCACGAAGACCTCTGAACTACTTGAGAGGACCATGGAACTGGATTGCGTACCGCTGGAACACAGGCTATGTTCCCCTACAAACTCCATGGAGTCACTAGAACAAATTCCCAATCTCATTAGCAGAAGATCAAAAGGTTCTGAGGTAGCAAATGCTTGATTTCTGTAAGACTAGAATTAAGGATCTGAAACATGATTCCATTACCATATTTAATTCACTCATGGAGTATAGTTGTCAGCTTATAATTAAATTAAATGTAGAATTTTTCCAAATGTTAATTCTAATTAAAACTTCTTAAAAGTTGCAATATGCAGCTGTGTGTTTGGTCATTTAACACTTAGAGTATAGGCACACAGGTTGAGTCATTCTAAATAGAAAAATGCAGTGACTAAGATCTCATTCACTTCTCCAAGAGTAAAGCCCCAGGGGCCTTAGGGAAAACACTAATCATGCTTTTTCTTTAAAAGGCATAATAGGAGTCACAACAGGATTGGCTCAATATCCGGGCCTAAAAACACAACTTGTTTAGTATATTAACTACACTTTTTATTACCTGAATGGAATATATCTAATCACAGGGCTCAGATTCACTAGATAAGACCAGAAATGTAAATGAGGAATTCAGGGTAGTTCTAGAGCATTACAAAATAAATTTATTTTATTTTCCAGTCTTCAAATGCCAGTATTGCCTTCTAGAGATAAGAAAAAGGCTAATAATGCTACACTATGTGAAGCATAGGAAGGGCTCTTATCCATAAATTCAATATCTACATATACAGAAGAGTGGAAAGGAAAAAAGAAATACAAAGCCATATTTTATTCCATTTCTGGGGGTCCCTTTAGATTCTTAGAAGCAATTTAGTAACTTATATTTGAACAGCATACTGTGGCAGAATCATCAATAAATTGATTTTTAAAAGTACATTTAGTGGACCAGGTTCGGTGGCTCAGCCTGTAATCCCAGCACTTTGGGAGGCCGAGGCGAATGGATTGCCTGAGCCCACAGGTTCGAGTCCCGCCCAGGCAACTTGGCGAGACCTCATCTCTACAGTAAATAAAAAATTAGCCAGGTGTGGTAGTGCGTGCATGTAGTTCTGGCTACTTGGAAGGCTGAGGCTGAAGGATCACCAGAGCCCAGTAGGTGGATGCTATGGTGGCCAGAAGCATGCCACTGCACTCCAGTCTGGGCGACAGAGTGAGACTCCAACTCAAAAATAAACAATAAAAAAAATAGAATAAAGGTACATTTAGTGAAAACATTTTCTTTGATTCTTTCTTTCTTAATAGACTGACAGAGTCATTTAGAAGTCCTTCAAGTATGATTAATTATGAAGATGTAACACTAGAAAGAGAGTCATCTAAGAAGTAAAAATTAGGCAATAAAATAAAATGACTCAATGTTTCTTTATTGTCAAAGGAATCCTTGAGTTCTAATAACCCATGTTTATTTTGTTTAGTTTGCAGGGGAGGAATAAACAATTTTTCCTTCTACCCATCTTAAATTCATTGGCTGGGGTCCCTATAACACAAGACAGATGAATAAAAGCAAAACAAACAGAAGTTTATTAACATGTATAATTTATATACACATGGGAGATACCAGGGAATGAGTAAATCTCAAAGAGCTGGTTTAGAGCTTCCTGGCTTATATACATCTTCAACAAAGAACAGAAAATTTTTAGAGAAGAAACAAGAAACGCACACAAAATAAAAATTAAAAAGGACTGAGTTTGTGGGGGCAGCAAATTGTAGGAGGCAACTATTTGGGAGGTTGTTACATGAATTTCTCTGATGCAGTCACCAGACTGGTAAGAATCTAAAGTTGTCCCTGGTGATCAACCATGTCCTTCCTGCTAGAGGGAAGGAGGACAACTTTGTAAATTCATATCTTAATTTTAGATATAAGAGGAGAGCAGAAAGCTTGTGTCTGCATCTTCTCACTGCCTTCAGCTCAAACAATCTTTATGCCAAAAAGGCATATTTTGGAGTAGCATATCCTGGTCTCCTACAGGTCTAAGCAATGACCCACGGAAAAAATGGCCTCTTCATTAACACTGACAATCAATTATGCAGTGAACTGATTGATGAGCAATAAATGTTAGTATTTATTTTCACCGTCCTTCAAATGTAAGTTTGTTTGTGTTTTCACTTAAAACTCCTTTTCTAAATCCAGAACTCTTGGCAAAATTGTGGGAAATTATCAAAGGAGAGGATAATCTTGCCATACTCATATTTAAAATGAAACAGATGAAAATGATCTGCTAGTGAGACCATCTTCACAATATATATCCTTTACATTGTATAATTAGCTATACACCTTGATTCCCTTAATCCATCATCATATTCTCTTTACTATGATGCTTCTCAGAAATATCTTCTAAAGCTTGCTCAGTAACACATTAGTCTGAAGTTCCTCTTTATTTTTACGTATTTATTTTTAGTTAGGGTCTCACTCTGTTGCCCAGGCTGGAGGGCAGTGGCACAATCATAGCTCATAGCAGTTTCAACTTCCTGGGTTCAGGTGATCCTTTCCCCTCAGCCTCCTTAGTAGCTGGGAATACAGACATGTGCCACCACATCCAGATAATTTTTTAAAAATTTTGTATAGATATGAGGTCTCCCTATGTTGCCGAGTCTGGTCTCAAACTCCTGGACTCAGGCAATCCTCCTGTCTTAACCTTTCAAAGCTGGGATTACAGGCATGCGCCACCACGCCAGGCCTAAAGCTCCTCTTTATCACTATACAAGTATTTTGTTTCCGATAAAGTTAGGAGATTGACTTTCTTTTTCACTCGCTCTAGAATCATCATCTTAATAAATTTGATTTGGTCAAACAAATGACATGAAGAGGGCCCGATACTACAGATAACTTAATATTTTCTAGCTATTCTATACATGTATATGAGACAAGTTATTTTTACAGTGAAGTATTTTTGAGAAAAATTTATCATGTGCCTTGGAAAATATAGTCATTTAAAAAATATATTTGAAATGAGACTTTCCAACACGTTGGAAGATGATGGTGCCAGATGCCCATCTTGTGCCACAAGTGTTTTTTCATTATGTAAAGCACCCGTTGAATTAAAAGAATGTGTTCTTGTTCAATCTCTTCCTGAGGCCAGAGAGCATTTGGGCAACTCATTTTTCCTTCTGGACCACAAAAGTTCTGTTGGTATTACATAGAATGGGGATTCCAGAAGACGCCTTAGAATGAAAGTCTAAAAATGGCATCCAACTTAAGAGTCCCATGTTTCGTTACCATTATTTATTCCTATAAAGGACGAACTTGGATAACATCAACCTTGGACCCACTGGTTTTGTCACTGTCATCAACGGATAGTGATTCATCACTGGTGATGATAAAAATAATGGAAGAGGAGTTAAAAGTAACTTTTTTCTTTGGCCTGTCCCCATCTTTCTGCGACATCACAATGGGTCTGATCTGCATTTCATTCTCAGCTGCTGGAAGGTCTTTAGCAGGCTGCTGGCACCTCAGAAGTCGGAGACATAGGAACTGCAAGAGGGATCTTCGAAACTGGGCAGAGAGAAAATAAAGTTGAATATTAAGTAAAATTTTGGCACTACTCTGGATTAACATTCAAGGAAATTCTTTGGGAATGATTGGGTTTTTTTGTTTGTTTGTTAGCTGATGTGAGTGTGGGCTTATGCAGTAATACTCAGATCTACCTAAATCAGCCTGGAATTTTATATTTTTTACTTAATTATAATCCTTATTAACTGGCCCATATAGGACAATTTCAGTATTTTATAGTCTCCATAATTTCACTTTTGCATGCACTCTCTATGAGGGCTGCTAGGTCTGTTTCTTTAACAGATTTTTGAACAGTAATTCAGTCCCAAAATATTAAGTGAGCACCTACTAAGTGATAACTACTGTGCTATAATTAGAGATATTACAAGCAGAAAAGACAGACAAGGGATTCCTGGCAAAATTTACAGTCTGGTATACTTGCTAATGATCCTTTAATTCGGTGGTGAATTTTTTTTTCCCTGCTGAAACTACTAATCAGGGGAACAAATACTACATCAGGGAGTACTAATGTCACCAACATACATGAGTCTCCTTTATGTCCTGGGTACATTACTGAACCATATTTCTCAGACTCCTTTCAGGAGCTCTTCCTTTCTGTTATTCCCCTCTACAAAAAACCCTGGAGGCCAATGTATACAGATTGTAACATCACACAATCACAACGAACCTGGATTCCTAAATGACTGTGTGGAACAGAACTCATCTCCTCCCCCAAATATATTATTAGACCATGAAATCTGACCTGAATAAACAATAAACTCTTTCTGTGTTAATTCATTGAAATGTTGGAGTTGCTTAGAACAAAATAAATGATTATTACATGGACGTTCTCAGACAGAAAATTTCTATTAAAATAAATATTTATGTTGATTTCTGTCTCCTTTGACTCCCAGTCATATATGCAAGTTAGTGTTTAGTTTATATTCACTTTTTAGAATATTTACTTACTTGTTTGAGACCTTATTCACCAAAGCGTTACTTGGTATAGCTAATTGTTAAAGATACATTATTATAAGGGCTAAATGGAGTATGTAGCCAAAAAAATGTTCTTTCTTATAAACGGTAAACTCCTTGAGGACAAAGGTCATAGTTTTATTTATGTTTATTGTATTTTTTAGGCTTCCTGTTTAAAGTGTACTCCCAGGAACCAGATGCATCAGGGCCATGTGGGAGTTTGTTAGAAATGCAGAACATTGGGTACCCAAACATACTGAATCAGAATATTCATTTTTACAAGATTTCCAGGTGCATATATGCACATTAAAATTTTAGAAGCAATGATTTATAGTCCATTGGCTGAGAGAAAGGCAAAACAAATAATTGTTAGTGACTGTATTTAAAATTTGCCAACCGAGGTGGTTTTCCTTAAAATGTCTCACATTCCTATAGAAAATTAATTAAAGTTATAGCCCATCTCACTAGAAAAACTCTCATGTACACATACTCAAGAACTTTTACAAAAATTTTTGGGCTTTCAATGGCTCTCCTGAGGTGAATTTTAAAAATTCTTAGGTTCTATGCACTTCAAGTTTAAAATCTCTGGGTTAAAGAATATAGGCAAATGAAAGACAAGAAAGGGAGAAAAACAATCAGTGAAAGACTAAAGCCATATGAGAGTGAGCTTATGGGAGGGCGAGGGATAAGCCAACAATATTCAAAGGAAAGGAAAGGGAAAAGAAGAGATGGTGTGATCTAGCAATGAACATAATAAGGTTACTAAAACATGCCTTCTTCCAAATTCTTGAGCATTAGAAGTCAGAGTAATTATTATTGCTTGTTATTATTATGACCTGTTACCTTTAAAATCTCAGTGGAATAATTAACCATTATTCTTAATGTTTAAATTCTCTGGATCTTTAAACTTTGAAACATAGAGGTTCGGCTTTATATTCATTATATTGTGGGCTCTCATGACCATGACTGACAATCATCAGGTCAAAACCTTTCCACTACAGAAACAGATAATAAGCTTCCCAACAGGTCTTAAGAAAGCTTCCTGAATCAAATTAATGTTGTCTAGTTATTGGCTGTGGTATGTGAATTAACAACCCAGACCAATTGCTGAAAGAATTAACCCCCAAGTGAGGAGTTCTAAACATTGGATTTGGGGGTTCAAACAAACCAGGTTCAAATCCCGGCACCAACACTTCCGGGATCAGGCAAGTTATTTAACTTCTCTGAACCTATTAAAAGCCACCAAATGGACCCATAAAGCAAGATGGTGATGGCATAGGTGAACTGCTGAGATTCTCTGAACGGACCAAGACAGCATACTGCTGAATAGACAGACTGTAAAGCAGAGGGAAAAGTGAACAAAGCCAGAAGACCCTCAGAAGGAAGAACAGGTCATTGCAGAAGAGAAATAAAAGCAACCCCACCTTCCCTGAAAAACAGAATTGAAGAGGGGGAGGGAAAGGGGTAAAGGGAGAAAAATCTACAGAAAATTATGCAGCCACAATACCATCTCTACATGAAACACTTAAGAAAGTACTAAACACAGAAGAAAAGGAAAAAAGAACAACGTTCTTCACAAGAGTACAGGGGAAAGAATAAAATATACACAAACCAACCCCAAAACCAAAAGAAAGACAAAAAGAAAAAAAAAAAGAAAAAACCAAGTGGAAGAACAACAACTCAATAAGAACTCCATGATAGGGATGAACTCTCACATTTCAATAATTAGTCTGAATGTGAATGGACTAAATGCACCACTGAAAAGACATAGAATGACAAAATGGATAAAATATCTCCAGGCAACAATATACTGCCTTCAAGAAACCCATCTCACTAGAAAGGACATACACAGACTCAGAGTAAGAGGATGGGAAACAAATTTTCAGGCGAATGGAACACAAAAGAAAGGAGGAGTTGCGATCCTAATTTCAGACAAAAATACCATTTAAGCTATCAAAATTTAAAAAGATACAGAGGGCCACTACATAATGATAAAAGGTTCACTCCATCAACAAGAAATATCTATCCTAAACATGTATGCACCCAACATAGGTGCGCCAACATTCATAAAGCAACTTCTAGGAAAACTAAAAAAAGACATTGACTCTAACACCATAATAACTGGGGACTTTAATACACCACTCACAACCCTAGACAGATCATCAGGACAAAAAATCAGCAAGGAGATCTGGAACCTCAATGAGACTCTGGACCAAATGGACTTAATTGATACCTACAGAACACTCCATCCAAAGACCACAGAATACACATTCTACTCATCCCCGCATGGAACATATTCTAAGACCAACCACATAATTGGACACAAATCAAGCATAAGCAAATTTAAAAGGACTGGAATTCTACCATGGACCTTCTCAGACCACAGTGGAATAAAAATAAACATTGACACCAACAAAGTCCCCCCAAAACCCACAAAGACATGGACACTAAACAGCATGATGCTAAACAACTTCTGGGTCAATGATGACATCAAAACAGAGATCAAAAGATACCTGGAAACAAATGAAAATGAAGAAACATCTTACCAAAATCTCTGGGATGCCTTAAAAGCTGTAATAAGAGGGGAATTTATATCCCTTCAAACACACATGAGGAAAATGGAAGGAACAGAAATTAACAACATAACAAGCCACCTAAAGAAGCTGGAAAAGCAAGACCACAAAAACCCTAATTTCAGCAGAAAAATCCAGATCACCAAAATAAAAGCTCAAATCCAGGACATACAAGACAAAAAGATAATAGAAAAAATCAATGAAACAAAAAGCTGGTTCTTCGAAAGAATAAACAAGATCGATGGTCCCCTAGCTAGACTGACCAAGAAAAACAAGAAAAAAACCAAATAAGCACAATCAGAAACACAAAAGATGAAGTCACATCTGACCCTGAAGAAATAAAAAAGATCATTAGAGACTACTACGTACACTTGTATGGAAACAAACTTGAAAATCTTAAGGAAATGGAGGACTTTCTGACATCACACAACCTACCTAAGTTGGAACAAGAAGAAATTGAAACCCTAAATAAACCAATAACAATCAAGGAAATCGACTACGTAATAAGAAAACTTCCTACAAAAAAAAGCCCTGGACCAGATGACTTTCCAGCAGAATTCTACAAGACATTTAAGGAGAAGCTGATACCAATCCTACTGAAGGTATTCCAGGTGATTGAAAAAGATGGAACACTCACCAAATCATTTTATGAAGCCAACATCACATTGATACCCAAGCCAGGTAAAGATCCAGCAAAGAAAGAGAACTACAGGCCAATATCTTTGATGAACATAGATGCTAAAATTCTCAACAAGATCCTAGCAAACCGGATTCAGCAATACATCTCAAAAATCATCCATCAGACCAAGTAGGCTTCATTGCTGGGATGCAAGGCTGGTTCAACATTCATAAAACCATAAATGTTATTAAATACATCAACAGAGGTCAAACCAAAAACCACA
>NW_007251219.1:668076-683543 GCF_000164805.1 Carlito syrichta
ATGAGGACATACCCTCATGGAAATCAGAACTGGCATCCAATTCCTGAACAAAACCCAAAACCCACAGCTCATAAGAGAGAAAATAGACAAGTGGGACCTTATTAAACTGACAAACTTCTGCAAAGTCAAAGAAACCATCAAGAGAGCAGTGAGACAGCCTACAGACTGGGAAAAAATATTTGCCAACACCAGTTCTGACAAAGGCTTAACATCCCGGATCTACAAGGAACTCAAATGTGCTGAAAAGAAAAAAACAAACAACCCCATTATAAAATGGGCAAAAGATATGAACAGACACTTCACAAAGGAAGACATCTGAGCAGCCAACAAACACATGAAGAAATGTTCAACCTCACTAATCATCAGGAAGATGCAAATTAAAACCACACTGAGATACCACCTAACTGCAGTCAGAATGGCAATTATCAACAACTCAAAAAATAACAGCTGCTGGAGAGGGTGTGGTGAAAAGGGAACACTTCTACACTGTTGGTGGGAGTATAAACTAGTGCAACCTCTGTGGAAAGCAGTGTGGTGATTCCTAAAAGCTCTAAATACCAACCTCCCATATGACCCTGCAATCCCCCTACTGGGAATATATCCTGAAGAACACAAATCACTCTATAAAAAAGATACCTGCACACACATGTTTATCGCAGCGTTGTTCACAATAGCAAGAACCTGGAAACAGCCATGCTGCCCGTCAAAAGAAGACTGGATTAAAAAAATGTGGTACATATACACGATGGAATACTACGCAGCCATAAAAAAGAACAAAATCATGAATTTCTCAGCAACCTAGATGGAACTAGAGTCTATAATACTGAGTGACCTCGCACAGAAACAAAGATCCGAGTATCATATGTTCTCACTCACATCATGGACCTTAAACATCCATGGCAATACTATACGAAAATGACTGACTGTACTGGGAAACTATGGTGGGGGGAGGGAGATGGGATTAACACAAGCAAATATCTGTCTGGGAACGGGGAAACACCCCATATCAACAGGGTGCCTGAATGAAACGCAATTGTATGCCTAACCCTTAACTGTACCCCACAACTTCATAATAAAAAATAAATTAAAAAATAAAAAAAACCCCGCCAAATACAAGGAATAATATTAGTACCTATTTTATGGGGTTTTGTAAAGAAAATGGGTATAAACTGCATAGTATAGTAAGAATTTTAGTGTATTACTAACATTATGACTGTTATTGTTACTAGTCGTAAAATATTTTTTGATGAATTAAACACTAATTCTAATGTAATTTTACCTAACAAGCATGAATTTTTATTGGTAGATCTTAGAATTGTTATTTTCTTTGGAAATATCCTATTTTTTTTCCTGAACGCTTTATATCCCTGCAAAATTCTTGACTTGGGTTTTTACCATTGAAGCTGCTCTATGAAAGTATTCTACAGTAGATTCCAACCCTACTCCCAGGGGAAAAATAAATCAGTTAATTACAAAACCTACCTTTCTAATCATGAAGATATAAATAACTGGGTTGTATACAGTGTTCGATTTAGCAAAGAGATATGAAACAACAGATATTGTTGGAGTGACCAGGTGTCCCTGACTATTCACCACCAAGAAACAGATCACAATATAAGGCATCCAACAAATCAGAAAAGTGAATATCATGAAAAAGCACATTTTGGCCACTTTCTTTTCATATTTTAAAATCTTGATCACTTGAATTGTCTGAAGATCTTCAACACAACGAAGCTGCAGAAAGAAGAAAGAAAGGAAAGAGTTAAAAAATGAAAGTGTCCTCGTCTTTTGTAGTTTTTATAACAGATATATAGATATCATCTTTGGCCCCAAAGATGGAGAACTGAACTGAACAGACTTCTGACCCAAGATCTGTAGTTGAGTTAACTCTCGCTGGACTTCAGTGTCCTCATTTATAACATATTGTGTTTGAAATGCATGGCCTTAGACCCTTTAATGGCTTTTATGGCTTTTCTTCTTAATAAGAATAAAATGAATTATTTTGCCTAGATTTTCAAGTTGCTAAAAGACAGCCTGAAATGTCATGATAAAATGGAAACAATTTCCTTGTAATCCTGGAAACTCTTTTATCTAGAGCTTTAATTCTCAAGTTCTCAAACCAGGCAGCAAACCAATGCCATATTAAGAGTTCTGCATGGTTAAGCTTGTAGCTGTCTTAAGGGAAACTTAATCCCCAAATAAATTCTTACTGGAAACCACTGTATCTTTCAATTCACTGCTAATGTCTGTAAAGGAGGATTTGAGGAGGCGTTTATTTGGGATTAGTTTCAACAGGGGCTCATTTGCAGAGGACAGCACTTGGTAAAATTCAGAAAGTCCTTCCTCTAAAATCAACACAGCTACTCCTAGTTTGCCCGTACTTAAGTTACTGAGGAGAAATGATGTAAAAAAAGTTCTTTGAGCTTTTTAGATATGTTTCTTTTAGCTGTTTCTCATACTATTTTTTATTATACATATGCTATTAAGGTGAAAAAATATTTTGCACACCAAAAATATGTTATTAAACAAAAATGATTATTTATGAACATTGTGAGAAATTATACTAATTTTACTATAAAACACAAATACTTTATATATTGAGTTTTTTTTAAGTATCTGGTATACTGTTAATATTTAGTATTGATCATTTTAAACTGGGAAATGTACTGCATTTCCTTGAACTCTACGTGTATCTTTTAGTTCTAGCATTATCATAAAAATTAAGAAAAAAATTTCAAAGAAATAATGTAGAGCATATGCTTATAGTATTTCAAAATACAATTTTTAAATGAAATTCCTAGATTATTGATATGATCCAAAGTTATATTTAAGAATTTATATTCTCATCAAAATCATGTATTCGAACTGTTTTTTAACTTTTTTTATTTTAAAGATGTGGGGTACAATTCAGGATTAGGTATACAAGTGGTCATTGTACAGGTAAAGTTTGGGTCTCCCCTTGGTCCCCACTTTGCCTGTTTATTCAAATTGTTAAAGAATAGATGGAAACATGGAAAATTTAAGTGGTTGATTTTTTTTTTTTTAGAGTAGAGAGACTGTGTATGTTGGAGATAAGGTATTAAATTTCTGGTACTATTATGTATGTGCAATTTTATTTTAATGAAAACTATTTTATTTAATATAGTCAAATATTATTCTATTTTCAGAACATGATTCTTTGTAGGGGAAGAGGGTCTTCCTAGACTTTATAGTAAGGTTGTAAGCTTCAGGTTAAAACTCTTGATTTGGAATTAGAAGATTTAGGTTTGTATCCCTTTGTCACCACTTTTGCTCCCAGAATGATAATTAAAGAAATCATTAACTTTTTAAAGAATAAAGATGAAAGGAGGTGAAAACAAATGATTAGAATTAACAGAACCTGGGTTCCAGTTCCACACAGATGACTTTGTGTGGTTGTTCTCAACATTAAATATTTATGCTTGAACTATATTTCAAACCAACATATTTATATGCATATGTACTTTATGATACTTTAGGATATTTGGAATCATTATTTTTGACTCTTCAGGACTTCAATTAAGTGGCAACATAACACACCCCAGTCATCTGTCCCTCAAGACTTCCTATCTAGGTTCTAATAGTTTTATGTGTGCCATTTTCTGGGCAAGTCCATCTTCATCCTCTCTCACTATTTATCAAAGCAGAGCACGTATATATCCGTCTTGGAACTACATGCATGAAGGAGAAGTTAACTTAAACAAATATTGGTCTATATTTCACTTTGGCATAAGGGAAGATCTTGACTAATGGTTCAGATTATTTGGGTTTGTACATATAAAGTTCTCATGAATATTTTTGTTTGTCTCTTTTGGGCCTCTTTGTTTCATTACTCCCCACTCCACTCTGCTCATTAAATGTTTCCCAAGTAGAGCTCTTCCTCATGTCTCATTCTTTTACTCAAACATTTGAGGATATTTTTCAAAATTGCTGTGGATGAAGCAAGAGCACACGCACAAATTTGTCCTAAAGAATGAACCTCTTAAAACAAATTCTCCAGAATTTGAAGTGTTCTCTGACTGTATATGACTGATTTCAGACTGTAGATTTTCAAAGCACTCACTGTGAACCTTTATTCTCAAGTGAGTAGTTATGTCTCCATCATTATGATGAGAAATCCCTCTCTGAATAAGGATATAAAGGCAACTTTCTTATACCAAGTTCTCTGTTGAAGTAATAGCAGTCTAAAGTCAAATCTCTTCACATCTTTACCCCTTCCCCTGTCTTCCCTTTTCCATACCCTCTGCTTGTAACTCATGCCAAGAATTGTCACCAGTCACCTATTACATACAGGTACTGTTTCCGCTATAGGTGAAAAAAATTAGTAAGACTAAATCTCTTCCCTCGAGGAATTCTCTCTTTAGTGAGGGCAACAGGCATTCAGGTGGTACGTGCCATAAGGGAGGTGACCAGGGAGGTAGTGAGAGTACAGAGGATGGGAAACCAGTTCTGAGGGTGGGTTAGAGAAAGAAAATCCTGCTGCCAGCCTTCTAAGGTGAGGTTAAATGAACCAAGTAAACAGGAGAGAAAGAATATTCCAGAGGAAAAAAAAAGTGTGTTAAGACAAAGAGGCAAAAGAACAGGTTCAGGAAACAAGAAATATTACAGTTGGCTAGAGACTGAGATGGCAACCCGAGAAGAGTGTCAAGAAATGAGGCTGGACAAGAAGCCAGAAGATGCCGCATAAGAACTGCTAGCCACACTCAGGGACTTTATTTTTTATCACGAAGACAATGGAACCCGTGAAGGTAATGTTTGAGAACAATTGCACCAGCGGCAGAGAGCGGAGAATGGATTAGAAGAAAGCAAGAATAAAGAAAGAACCAAGGCCCTTTTGAACTGAGTCTGTGGTGGGGGAGAGGGACAAAATGGATATACTGAAGAAATGTAAGTGGAATAGATAAGAATTGATCACTAGTAGGATGTTGAAGGAGAGGTGGATGAAGAAGAGTCAAATATCACTCCCTAATTTCTGGCTTAGGTAGAAAGGAACAATGAGCATTCAATGAAAAGGGGAATGTAGGAGGAGAGAATTTGAGGGGAAATATAGCAAATTGAGCTTTACATATGTTGACTATGATGAGTCTGCGGACCATCCAAGTGGAGGTGTTCAATAGGGAGTTAACTATGAGGCTCTGATAGAGGTCAGAAGAAAGACCTGGACTGGAAATAGAAATCTAAAAGTCATCAAACTTGTGTTAGAAGGAGAAATCCTGGGATGAGGGCTATCCACAGGATGATGGGGAGGAAGAGAGGTCCTTGAAGGAGAAATGAGAAGATGGGACCAGAGAGTCAACCATAATGACAGCCGAGAATGGGGTCCCAGAGTCAATGAGAGGGGAATATCACAAGAACGTGGAAACTGGTGACAGTCTCAAATGCTGCAGATGCCAGATAGGAATAGAAACGTGTCCATTGAATCTAATATTTGGGAGCTCATTAGTGACCTTAAATGAGGGCTGTCTTAGTGGGAATGTGGTAGAGGAAGGAGGTACCAATTTGCAATGAACTAAGAAATTAATGCTAGGCTGGGTTTGGTGGCTCAGCCTGTAATACCAGCGCTTTGGGAGGCCGAGGTGAGTGGATTGCCTGAGCCCACGGGTTCGAGACCCGCCCTGGGGAACTTGGCGAAACTTCATCTCTACAATAAAGCAAAAATTAGCTGGGCATGGTAGCACGTGCCGTAGTTCCAGCTACTTGGAAGCCTGAGGCGGAAGGATCGCCGGAGCCCAGCAGGTCGAGGCTACAGTGGTCGGGAGCGGCCACTGCACTCCAGTCTGGGTGACAGAGTGAGACTCCAATTAAAAAAAAAAAAGAAATTAATGCTAGATAATTAAATTACAAACTCCTTGAATTGCAGCAGACACTTATTTCTCACAGTTCTGGAGACTGGGAAGTCCAAGATCAAAGTGCTGGAAAACTAGATTTCATTCTGAGTCCTCTTCTCTTGGCCACTATCTAACTGCATGCTCCTATGACCTCTTCTTTATGCACATATAGGGCGAAGGGGGGAAGGAGAGAGGGAGGGCGAGCGAGCTGTCTTGTGTCTCTTCTTGCAAGGACACTGATCCCATCAGACCAGAACCCCACTCTCATTAGCTATTCTATTCCTAATTACCTCCCAGAGGCACCATCATATTGGTAGTTAGGGCTTCCACATACAAATCCAGGAGGGACACAGTCTATAACAACAAGAAATTGGCATATGTTAGATGCTCAATAAATATGGTTAAATGTATGTTTACTGAATGACAATGTGAAACCAAAAGCCCCCCAATGGTTATTTAGTTAGTAGTGATAAGGAGAGAAAGTGACAGCAAGAAGGAGCTGAGTAGATTTTGCTTTTTAAAAAATTAGCATGGTAATAAACTAAAGGGAAAGAGCTGCAGTAAGAGAGAGAGAGTGAAGGTACAAGTGAAAGAAAAAAATTATTAAACTTGAGAGAGGTCCCTGGGGCAGAGAATGGGCTGGGGGCCAATAAGAATATAGAATCACCTTTGGGAGGCTGAGGTGAGTGGATTGCCTGAGCCCACGGGTTCGAGACCCGCTTGGGCAGGCGAGACCTCATCTCTACAATAAAATCAAAAAATTAGCCGGGCGTGGTAGTGCGCTCCTGTAATTCCAGCTACTCGGAAGGCTGAGGCGGAAGGATCACCGGAGCCCAGCAGGTCAAGGCTGTGGTGGCCAAGAGTGGCCACTGCATTCCAGTCTGGGCGACAGAGTGAGACTCCAACTCAAAAAAAAAAAAAAGAATACAGAATGAGCTTGGTCCTGGAAGACCTCTCCTGACACCCTGTGACTAAAGAAAGAGGTCTAAGAATTAGTGGTTTGTTTAAAAGGAAACAGGGAGCTGAGGAAGTACTAGAAAATGACTTTATTTTGCCCAAGACATAAGAAGCGTGATTATTTGATAAGAATGAGAGAGGATAGTACAGCAAGAGATTCAAATGAGAAATGAGGATTTGTAATAGGGCTTGGAGGGAGCGGACCAACTAGAGATACAAAGGTGGCTGGGTAGGACTGAGGGGACACCTGAATATAAACACATGAATTTTTCCTCCAGCTCCTCTTTGCAATTTGACTACAAGCAAACAGATAGTTGAACTGATCCAGGTTTGTTTGTTTGTTTTAACAAAATGGGTGTATATAAAGAAAGTAGGCACATAGGAGTTGAGGGCGATGAGTCATAATTTAAAATGATGCATGTGGCTAAGTCCGATTTAAAACAAAAGGAGAAAGTTAAAGAGGTTCTGACAGTCAGCAAGAGACTGAGAGTGATGATGGAAGCAGAGAATAGACAGGGTTGGAAGAAGCAGTGAGTAAAAAAACACCCATGGCCGCAGTTAGAGCCTGGAATGTGGAGTGTGCCCCACACTCAAGTAGGTTCAAACTAACAAGTTCTTATTGATGTCCAACATGGAATCGGTTTGTGATCAGTTCTTGTCCTTTATAGCTCCGGTGCGATTTTCAGATAAAACATCTGTGCCATTCTCTGTGCGTAAATTCATGTGACCTTTAAATGAATGAAGTTATGAAAAATGTGGAATTCCCTGTTTTTAAGAGTTCCTAAATTTCAAGTGTTGTACAAGGCAGGGATTTTTTGTTGTTGTTAGTTTTCTCTCTCCAGAAGGTTTTTCCTTCCTCTTTGGTTTAGAGAGATGTAGAAAGAGTAAATGCTGTTTCTCATTGATCTTTTCAGAGAGTGACTCATAATGCAAAATTTGATGAAATAGGAAGTTCCCTAGAACTGGGCTAGCTCTGGGTAACTACGGACTATGTAGGAGGAGTCTGATTCCTTTCCATAGAAAATGTTCTACCCTGGCTGTGGTTTAAGGGAGGGACGTTTATAGTCTTCAACTCACCATTCGAATGGAATACAGAATATGGCCATAGCAATGGGCTATGACACCCATGGGCACCACCAGGCAGCCAAGAAATAAGAAAAGCACAAAGGAGGTATCGTTGGCATCCTTGGATTTCCAGTCCACGGTGCAGCCTAGTCCATGTACGTCCAGGATGTACCTGTTCCAGCCCAGGAGAGGTGCTCCTGCCCACGCCAGTGAGTAGAGCCAGATGTAGGTAATGGCCCTCCAGGCCCAGGAAAAATTGATCACTCTGGCATGGACCACGCGAATGTACCGTTCATAAGCCAGCACAGTTAGGGTGGCAATGGAAACAATCCCTGAAAGAAGAGAAAGTGGAAAAGTATACCATGGTGCAGGGAAAAACCAGACATAAAAGAGGGGATATATTCTTCACTAGAAATGGCTTTTAGAGTATCTGGGGCACAGAGAGGTCTCCAAAAGTTAAAAGATCGAAAAGTAAGAATGCCCTATAGTCTACAGGATATTCTACCAATGATATGTTTACCCATAAAAAATAGAATAGAAAATTGCATGCAGATTGTAGCAGGTCAAAAATAAATGCCCTAGCATCAGCCCGCCCCAATAATACAGCTATTGTATTACATTTTCTCCTAAAGAGAGACCCTGGAGTGAGTCAGGGAGAGAGTCACTAGAGTAAGTGCATCTTTCAGTTTTGACTCTGTCAGCTGTATCTGACTCAGCTATTAGAGATAAAGTCAAAGGGGGTTCCAAAATCTCAAACTGAACAGTCCTAGTAGAAAGATACAAAGGGCTGCCTTAGCTTGCCTACCAGCATGTGTCAACAAACTGGTCATAGGCAAGAATTGCTGACAAGGGTTGGGGGAGTCTTCTGTGCTTCCAGGGTCTTCATATATACCTCTATGTCGCAACAAATCCATTTTCACAGTATTATTTGTATATTTCTCTGTTACTCTCCAGAGAGTGATTTGGTCACTCAACAAGTACCTAGTGAGCACGTACTATGCACCAGGCACTGTGCTGACACTGAATACCCAATGATGACTAAGAGGCAGAACTCTAGATGACTGAAGGGAATGTAGATGTGTTAACAACAATAATACCATGCAATGTGTAAATGCTACAATTGTAGCACTATGTACTGGAGTCACAGAAAAAGGGAGCATTTTTGTAGAAGGCCAGAGAAGCACATTCCAGGAAGAATGAAGGATTAGATACCAGAGCATGGAAACATAAAAGAACAAGAAATGGTCTCTAAATGATGAGAGGATTCAAAGATGCCAGGGCTCAGAGATGGAGAGAGAAACTTAGAGACAGTCGATGAGGCCACACTGACACAGGATTTTAACTCCTAGCTGAGGTGTTTTAGACTCTTTTTTGCTTTTATTTTGTTTTTAACCTTTTCCTGTAGGAAATAGTAGTTTATAAATCTGCTACTCTCCTGTCTTTTTAAGCTTGAAAAGTGACATAGTTAAATTTTCTCCTTCTTCTCCTGAAAGGACACTTACTCTAGCAGTAGTATAGAACTTAAAACACTGCCTGGGGCTAAGGAAACCAGCTTGAAGGCTACTGCAATAATTTAGGCAGGCTATGAGGGGGCCATAATTAGAGTTATGTTAAAGGCATGAACAGAGAAGTCTGGATTCCAGAGACATTTAGCAACTAGTATCAACAGAATCCATCTGCTTGCTGAATGTGAGGAGTGAGGGAAGAGAGGAGTGACTTGGAGACTTCTTAACCTGCCTAACGAGTATGGAGTGATTACATTAGCCAAAATAAAAACGACACGGGGCATGAGCAAACACAGGAAAGAAAATGAAATTGTGAGCTCCTAGAACGCATCAGCATAAATATCTGTTGAATGAGTGATGGACAGAGGTTGGAGAAAAGTTGGCTCAGATAGAGAATGAAAATAAGACTGGTGTCCTGAGAAGCAGGGTGAGGGGGTGTGTGGGGGAAGGAAGTTGTTAAGAGGCCTCCAGGCAAGTCCCAGCTCCTCACAAAGCAGCTCTGTAACTTTCAGCAAATCGTACGGACTCTCCAGAATTTGATTTTGTTTTCCATAACATTGAAAATCCCTTCACATTATAAAATTTTGTGATTCTGCAATTATAAAAGGGTGAGCAGAAGTGGCTCTAGACTCAGAGAGCAACGGATAGTACATAGTTAATATTCATTTATACCAAGACAGGTTTGGTTTTTGTGTGGGTGAGGTGGGAGGCAGTATTATTTCTAGTGCCTTATATATATGGCATCCAATAAGTACTTAAGTGACTGAAAGAAAATTGCATTTTGGAATCTAGTGAAAGAAAATACTTCAGAAAATAATGACACGGTAGCAAATCATGGGCTTAAATTTCAATTGCAGTAAGTAATTACGATAACAAGGAAAGTATCACGTTAGATGTGCTGTATTCAGAAACCTCTTTTTACCTTAAAAGTGATAATATCCTTTCTTTAACTGGTTATATTCCTAGAAAAAAAAAAAATCAAGAAACCTAAAGATAACGAATGCTTTTGGTTTTATTTCATTTACAAATTTTCTTTTTCAATATAACGGCGTTTAATTTTATAATTGCCTTTAAGTGTTAAGACATGGTTTGGCCTTCCATTTTTAGTTGATTTCCATTGAATACGCTTTAGTCCTTTACGGGCAAGAAAACGGTGCAAATAATTGCAGTCTTGTAAATTACTAAATCTAAACGTGCCTCAGAGATGAATAAATGAGTTCTACGGGCAAAGCCATAAGAGGTATAATGAGCTGGTATGATCATACCATTATGCTCATGGTCATCCATCATTCAGTCATTAGCTATTTGTTGCTTGTGATGTGTCCATCAATTTGCTAGAAAATAGACATAAAGAGGTGAGTGACACCAGGAGCCTCATGGAACTTAAAGTCCAGTGGGTAAGAGAGAGAGTTCAAAATTAAACAAGTAAAGCAGTGAAGTGCTATGAAGGAAAGAGAGTGCAGAGACAGAGAAGAGCAGGAGGCGTGGCGAGAAGGACACGGAGAGGGACACAGCGTGATTGACAGGGTGTCAGGAAAAGACTCACCGCGTTCAGAGCTGAGGTCTGAGGACTTCCAGCCTTGTGGTAAGTCAGGGTGTAGGAGGTTACTGACATTTTCCTTCTGATCGTTTAGGCCCCAGAAATGTGTTTAATCTATTAATATAGTCTTTGGCCATACGGGTGTCTTAGCAATCACAATGAGTTTCAAGTGCCTGATTTCAGTCACCAATATTCAGTATCATGACAGGCCAGTGCAAACCAGAGGGGAGCAAACCTGGTATTCCCTTGGCCCTTACTGACAGCATGGGTATATAAATGAACGGCAGCTTTAGTCACACTGACTTAGTCTTCAAGGTTGACTCAAATGGTGACCTAAACTACATCTTCCTTGCAAAATATGTAGCGGCCTTTCCCCCATCGATGCTTTATTTACCAGAGAATTTTGGTCTTGAACCTTCTATTTGGTTCCCAGAACACACCCCACGAGCATGAGAATTGATGGGCTGTCTTACAACCACATTACACTTTTAACCAATGTTGAGCCTAATTCTCTCTTCCATGTGGTGCAGCCGGTTCCTTTAAATCATTATGAAAAGCAAAAGGGGAAGACAAGTGTTGCAAACTGAGCAATTGATTGTACATCAGGCCCCATGATAATTACTCGATGCCTCCTCTGGGAAAAAAAGAGGTCTATTATGACTCAGATGGTTTAGAAACCAGTACAAAATCTATAATTTTGCCTCTACACTACCTGCTGCCACTAGAGGGCAACTTCCACTTCCCCACAAATTCTGCTGGGGCGAAGTCTCCACGTTCCCCGCAAAGCAGCCTAATCGGTCAGATATGTGTGAATTACTTATCACGGTGCTGAGTAGGTCTTTTGGAAAAACCAGAGACACATGGTCCCTACCCGCGAGGAGGCTACAGTACTGCATTCTTATAAAGCCAAGACTAACTCATACACAATATTAGAAGACAGTGTTAAGATGATACGTAATCACGTGTCAAGATTATGGTGCAACAAGAAACCACAAAAAGTAAAATCCCAGTGGGCTGTGTTGTGGGGAAAAGCTTCAATAAGAGATAAAACTTAACCTGGGCCATAAAAGATGAATAGGTGTTAAGGAACAGAAAAAATTGGAACAGGCATTTTTGGCTGGAAGAGCAACTTCTACAAAGACAAAGCAAGGCTCCTAGAATTCTTGCAAGAGTGTCTTGGTTTCTGGGCACAGAGCCCCAGGATGAAGAGGTGGGAAGATCCGTCATCACTGGGGGTGGCACAAAGCTATCATGCCTTCCATGACTGTTCATGGTTCACAGCAGGGATTTTCCTTTTTTTTTTCTAGTGCTTTCCCTAATAGAAATTTGAAGAACTATATATACAATCATATTTAAAGTGTGACATCTAAATTTTTTGTAGTTTAAAGAGTTGTGTAATAATTTCAAAATAAAACTATTACTTCACTCTTGTAAATATATCCAATGTGTCCAATGACTCATAAGTATATTAGTAATTTCACATACATATACACGTGTTTTGTATGTATGTATACTGTATATAAAACAATGATCAATCATCTAAACTAACATTTCCATTCAAATTTTCTCCTCAAAATTTTATTCCAAAGTAAGATATTGGTATGGCTGAAAGATTTTAAATTATTCATCTTATTCTGCAACAAAAAAATACATAAAATTGTCTTATCAATTGAGTTCTTTAAATTTATAATAATATAAAATTTATCAAAATATCTTGTTAAATATTAAAAGTAAAAAAATTAATTAGTAATATATCTCTTAAAGAGATCAATATGGCTTTCCCTTACCACAAACTATCTATTCATGATTACTGTTACTATTACCTAGAATGATGCAGGATCAATTCTACCACTGTTTCTAAGATTGAAGAGAGATTTATTTTTAATTTTTAAAGAAATTTTTCGAGTCAAGGTCTTGTCAGGTCTGTGTTGCCTAGGCTGGAGTGCTGTGGCACAATCACAGCTCACCGCAGCCTTTACCTCCTGGGCTCTGGCAATACTTCCACCTCAGGCTCCAGGTAGCAGGGACTAATGACACATGCCACCATGCCTGGCCCTTTAAAAAAATTTTTTTGTAGAAACGTGGTCTCACTCTGTCCACCAGGTTGGTGTGCAATGGCACTATTACAGGCGTGGGCCACAGCACCCAAATGAGAGTATTTTGTTCACATATATATTCTGGTGGCAATGGAAGGAGTTTTGTTATTTTCAGTTCCTACAAATTATAAGAATATTTCTTCTATATTCAATGACTAGAACTCTTTTGAACTTATATACCAAAATCGCATAGTGCATATTGCCAAAAATTATTTTTAGTAATATACCAGCTAAAAACTCAATTTTAGCCAGACACAGTGGCTCACACCTGTAATCACAGCACTTTGGGAGGCCAAGATGGGAGGATCACTTGAGGCCAGGAGTTCGTGACCAGCCTGGGCCACCAAGCAAGACCTTGTCTCAAAAATAATAATGATGATGATAAAACGTAAAAATCCTCTCAATTTTGTTAAAAGCAAATCATTAGAAACCGCCTGAGTGGTCATTAACTTCAATATTTTCATCAATATTTTAAACTGCTCCTTTATATGCTTCCCTGGCAACACTCCACAGTAATAATATTTTACTTTATTTGACAAAGGTGAGGAGTTTGCCTTTTGCTGTAACATGAGAAGTGCCTTGAGAGCAGGTAGCTGATTTCTAGGAAATGGAGGATTTATAAATTGATTCTCATAAAACTCTCTTTGCATAACCACTGGGAAGGGCTTATGTACCCCTGGTGGTTTGAAAACAGCAGTCTCCAGAATCTAATCTCACTGGCACATTATTAAGATTTGCCTAATCTTGTTGCACTGCTCACATCAGGGTACACATGAGGCTGCACACCACCAGCCACGTCTGTTCGGAGCTGGCTCTTTGATATTGCTATTCCTTCTGCCTGAGATGCTGACAAAGGTCTCAGCGTCTGCAGAAGACAGGTTCATAAACAAATAATTACAGGAATGTGATAAGAGCTGAAACAAAGCTGTGTCCAGAGCTAGAAAAGGCAAGAGAGGAAGTACTTATCTCTGCCAGGGAAGGATTTAAGAGAAAGCAATACTTGAATTGATGGGTGGGAGAGGTTTATCAAGTTGACAAGGGTGAGGATTTTTCAAGGCCAAAGATATAGTGTATACAAAAGCATGGGAGTGAATAAGAGATATTTAGTGCCTAGTCTACACATTGGTTTCAGTCAAATAGCTCTTTGTGACGTAACTTAATGATTATATACTCAGTTACATTTATCAGCAACCATATATCATACACTGTGCCAGGCACTGTGCTAGGCAATAGGAAAACAAAGATGAATTAAAAATAAATAATTATGAAACAATGTGATAAATTCTATGAGAGAAATGTGTTTGAGGTCAAAATCGACTCTAATTTTCTCCATGTTGCCTAATGTCTGACTTCAGATTATTTCCAGTTTTTTAACATAATTTCCATGTGAAACCTGGGCGATACAGTGAGACCCTGTCTCTACAAAAAAATAAAACATTGGCCAGGAATGGTGGTGCATGTCTATAGTCCCAGCTACTGGGGACTCTGGGGCAGGAGGATTGCAGAGCTCAGGAAGTCGAGATTGCAGTGAGCCATAATCATGTCACTGCACTCCAGACTGGGTAAGGGTGAGACCCTGTCTCAAAAAATAATAATAATAGTTACCATGTGACTGTAGTAAAATTAAGTAACAACTCTGAATCTCAATCTGTTCACCAGTAAAATAGAAATAATGTACCAAAAATGCTGTCTCATTTTGTGTATATATTAAATGAGAATATGAATGTGTTTAGTAAAATTGTAATGCATAAGGCATTATTATTATTGAATAGTTGAATTGCTGCGAGTAAAATTGCTTTAAGTGGTAGAAAGTTGGCAGAAGGCACAGGAGTGGTTAGTTTGCTGGAGCTTAAATACACCATGTGCCTGTCAATAAGTACAAATACCCAAGAATAAAGTTATTTTCCAAGTTTGGCCACTAGATGGCAACATTGAATAGATTAGTTCAAGTGTCTAGACTGGGTAAGCAAGTTTACAGTAAACAGAATAAGTGCTTAAAACAGATAACGCCTGGGCCCAGATCTGTTCATCAGTATTTGTTAGATTAAAAAAGTGAATATGACATAGTCCATATTTTTCAGGAGCACACACCACAGAGGAGGGGGTAGAAGGAGAAACTCTGTCTAAAAGTGGGAGGAGGAATAGAGGACCCAGAAGAATTTCTGTGGGAAGCGGGCACCACCTGAGTGAGTCTTAAAGATTAAGTATAGTTTAACCAGGCAAAAGAATAAAAATTAAAAAATAAAAATATTAGGAAGAGCCGGGGTCGGTGGCTCAACCTGTAATCCCGCGCCTTTGGGAGGCTGAGGTGAGTGGATTGCCTGAGCCCGAGGGTTCGAGACCCGCCTGGGCAGCGAGACCTCATCTCTACAATAAATCAAAAATTCAGCCGGGCGTGGTAGTGCATGCCTGTAATTCCGGCTACTCGGAAGGCTGAGGCGGAAGGATCGCCGGAGCG
>NW_007251219.1:683563-685088 GCF_000164805.1 Carlito syrichta
AAAAAAAAAAAAAAAAGATTAGGAGGAAGCCCAGCCACTCCTACTTCAGGTAGAGAGAATGGCTTATGTAAATACATGGAGACCTCAGAGCTTGCACCATTTGGGTGCCTGCAAAAAATTCAAAGTGGAAGAAGCAGGGAGTTCTAGAAAGAGACTTGGAAGACTGAAGACTCTCCAGGAAGACCCTTAAATTCCATAAGAAGAGTAGAATATATCCTAAGGGCTCTGAGGGGCTACTAAACTATTTTTATTCACTGTTATTGCTATACGATTCTAGAGAATTTTGTTTTCTTTTCTTTTGATTTTACTTCTGTGGATCTTCATTGTGGGATATTCCCTTTGGCTACAGTGAGGAAAAAAGATTATGGAGAGGGACAAGTCTGGCTGTAGGGAAAACTCCTGGAGAAACATGATGACTGTGACGAGGAACTGACCTGATGAAATGGCACTAGGGAAGGGAAGACGAGGAAGGTCCAAGAAATGGAAAGAAGTGAATCTTTGTTGGCTGTGGAAATGAATGGAGAAGAATCTAAGGAAGTCTTGGGTTATTGGTTTGGGTAAATAATAATGAATACATGGTGCTGCATAGGCTTGGAAAGCAAACAGAAGAGAAACATATTTGGGAGGGAAAATGATTATGGATGAGTCACTTCATCTTGGATTCTCTGGATCATTTTGAACAAATCACTTGATGGACTGTATTTCAAATTCTCTACCTATAAAATGAGGCAACTGTGAGCACCTGCCTGTGGTTTTGAGAGTTGATCAAGCGGTGATTACCCAGTAAAATCTCCCAAACTAAGCAGGGGCACATTTTCTCAAGGTAATGAAAATTCCCATATTGTTCATTCAAAAACGTAAATTGATTTGTGGAAATTTTAAAAGTTGCAGTTTCGTTATGTTTCCTCACATAAACAGATGGTGCCAAAACATTGTATACCCATTTTTAAGAAAGTCAAAACCAGTATTAAAATTGTAATACTCAATACACACCAATAACAAAAGATGAATACAAGTTATATTTGACTTCTGCATTTACAAGAGGTGCTCATGGTGGCGACCATCAGCATGCAGACATTCCTGATTACAGCAAACTACTGCAGGACTTGTTGCTGTGCGAGGCCTCCCAGATCTTCCTTTGTGCCTTTCACACACAGAACCATGCATCTCAAACTTACCATGAACGCGTGCAATTGTTAGGCATGTTGGAGCTTCTGTTGCATACTCACATCTCCCTTGTCATTGTACTTCCACAACATTCTCGAATTTTAAATATCACTCCAAAATGGTATTGTGCTCCTTGAAATACAACTGGGCTTCCGCCATTATCTTTGACTGTCCCACCTGTCACATGGTGATGTTAGCATTCATTTGGTTAACGCTATCTTTTGAGTGAACATCATACTACACATTGTTACTAATTCAACTTTGTTTTTTTTTGTTTGTTTGTTTGTTTGTTTTTTTTGAGTTGGAGTCTCACTCTGTCGCCCAGACTGGAGTGCAGTGACCGCTCCCGGCCGCCGCA
>NW_007251219.1:685332-712968 GCF_000164805.1 Carlito syrichta
AATCCACTCACCTCAGCCTCCCAAGCTTAAAATGTGTATAATTTTTTTGGCACCCCCAGTAGTAATGAAAACAAAACTATGTGAAGGTTGCTTAATAAAGATGCTACTTTATTAAAGATACTACTTTATTTAGTTAGTAGTCTCTACTTATATTTGAACATTAAAGAAAATCAGTTTATTTAATAAGCTTGAAGAAGTCTGTTTTCTATTATCATTCTATAAGAAAGCGATTGGCAGTAGTGGGAAACTGTCAGGGGAGGGGAGGGTGAGATTGGCAGTTGAGGGAAACTGCTAGGGTAGGGAGGGGCATACCTCATCAACAAGGGTACCTGCATGATCAATGTTTATATACCTAACCCTGAAATGTACCCCACATCTTTATAATAAAAATTTAAAAAAGGAAAAAGTCTGTTCTCTTAAGCAATTAATTCTCCCTTGAAATCTTGTTTACATTGCTCAGTTGTAGACAAAGTTTCTCCATTCCTTTTTATTTAATTAACAATAGTAATTTCAATCCATTAACACTTATAGAGGGTATTTATAAATGTCAGGCCCTGTTCTACGCAGTTTGCCTGAGTTATTTAATCTTCATAAAAACTCTAGAACAACTCTAAGACATGTAGAAATTAAATTACTCCCCCCTTATTTTACAAAGGAAGAAACTGAGGCAAAATGGTTAAGCAACTTGCCAAGGTCACAAGCTAATAGATAACAGAGCCAAGACTCAGATCACATAGTCTGCTTCCAAAGTCCATGCTATGCTCGTTCTCTAATATACTTTTGAGAATTATCCAAATTTTATATTAGTGGTGTAATCTCTATTGAAAACCTACTTAATCCATTACCTATTAGGTATCTTCTGTAACCATGTCTACCTCTGAAGTCAGAAATAGTCTTTAAGCTGAAGTTCAATATTTTTTAAGCTGAAAAATTTTAGAGAAAATTAGAGAAGACCATCTTTACTTGAATAATATCGCTCAGCTGTTGAATGGAACAATTTCCATTTGAGCAATAAAAGCAGTTCTCTCAAACACCAAAGTAGAGGATGGTTTTTATGATCTAGTCTTTAAGGCATTTACTGGATGTCTATTAAGTTCTTCATGCTTAATATTCTTCATGTTTGATACATGTTCCAAAGGAAACTCAGCACAGCATGAAAGTTAAAACCCTTTTAGCTGGGCGTGGTGGCTCATGCCTGTAATCCCAGCACTTTGGGAGGTGGAGGTGAGAGGATTGCCTGAACCCAAGGGTTCAAGACCATACTGGGCAACTTTGCGAGACCTCTACTATACAATAAATCAAAAAATTAGCCAGGAGTAGTGACGCATGCCTGTGGTTCCAGCTGCTTGGAAAGCTGAGGCAGAAGGCCAGCAGGCCAAGGTTGCAGTGGCCATGAGCATGCCACTGCCCTCCAGCATAGGCCACAGAGTGAGACCCCAGCTTGGAAAAAAAGAGAGAGATTTCAGGTAAGCAATTTAAACAGAATTTTTTTTTTTTTTACTGTCCTGTGGAAACAGATACCCATATGCTTGAAGTGCATTTAAAACTGGGAGTCTCCTCCCTGGAAGGGTCAACAAACTGCCAGAAGAGAAAAGTTGAATATGGTATGCCATTTGCTGTGGTCTGTGGCTGGCTGCTCTTTGCTGCACTACTGTTTCAGTTGTGCCTACTCTTGCGACATTTCACTGCTATTTCGCATAAATTGAACGAGAGAGTGCATTTTCCCCCATTAAATCTAGTGACTTTTTAAATACAAGAGGCAGGGGCAAATAGTTGTTGACATAGTTGGCAAAAAAATATAGACTTTGTCCCCCATGGGTGTGTACTCCTCTTAGACTGCAGTGGGCACTTGTGCAGCAGCTTGGATATCATTTCAGATTCATATCCTCTCTGACATCTTTGATTCCTTTCATATCATCTCTCCTTCATCTCTGACCACTCTGACTTCAAACTTGGCTTCTTTTCTGCCCATAGCCTCGTTTGGACAGATATCCCAGTCTTAGACTCTTTGATTTGCCTCAGACTTGACACACTTTTAGGCTTTTTTCTCCCCTAATAATTGCTTAACCACACACCATAACCAAGGGAAAGGGTGCCCTGTCTTTGAATAGGACCTAATTAGAACCTATTCCATACTGATATCCCTGCTTGTGAGGAAAGGCTATTTAAAAAGATGGCCAAAAACAAAAAAATGAATACTTACACGAAGATAACCAAGAAACATTCACTGTGACCACAGTCTACAGTAGACTGACTGGGCAAAACCAATTGAGTAACTTCTCTGCGGTATTACTTAAGGTTTGAAAAAATGACAAACATAAGTGCATGGGGGGCACCGTCTGGAAAACAGCTAGGTGAAAGCACTTGTCGGGAATTAAGATATTCTAAATGCAAATCCTAATTCAACTGTGCTCTTAGAATAAGTGTGGTACTGCAGGCAAAATGGGAAGCACACACCCTGGTTCTCACCATTTAATCAAAGTGATGTTTTAACACAGCAGTCTAGATGGCATGAGAGTCCACCACAGTATGCCCAAGAAAACTGCGTCAGAGGATGCTCTTCTAGCAGAGCCTTGACTCAGATCCACTTTAGGAACGCGTTTGCTTGCTTAATTTCCCCTTTTCTCTCTCCTCTGTCTCATATTTGCTTTTTAAGTTGACAGGAGGTTTTGCCTTTGAAATATCTCTAAGCCGGGCTCGGTGGCTCAGCCTGTAATCCTGCGCCTTTGGGAGGCTGAGGTGAGTGGATTGCCTGAGTCCGTGGGTTCGAGACCCGCCTGGGCAGCGAGACCTCATCTCTACAATAAATCAAAAAATCAGCCGGGCGTGGTAGCGCATGCCTGTAATTCCGGCTACTTGGAAGGCTGAGGCGGAAGGATCACCAGAACCCGGTGGGTTGAGGCTGCGGTGGCCGGGAGCGGCCACTGCACTCCAGTCTGGGCGACAGAGTGAGACTCCAACTCAAAAAAAAAAAAAAAGAAATATCTCTAAATCCATTGCTGCCTCTTAACATTTCCACTATTCTAGTCAAGACTCACACCCTATAAATAATTGCTGTCACCTACCTCTAACTAATTTTTTTCTTTGTGCAGCCTCTGCCATTCCCTTGTGCATCAAATGCCAGATTAATCATAGAGTGGACTCAGTGTGTGAGCCATCCCAGATCTCCTTGACCCAGAACCCTGCTCCCACCTGTGGGCCTTGAACATTTGCCTTGCTTCCAGCTGTGGTGATTTTATGACTATAGTCACAGAGCTCCAGTTGCTGCCGCCATAGCCACCCCACCAGACCTACATGCAGGACCAGCCTGCATCTGTACCCTCGCTGAACTGGACCCACAAGGCTCTGGTTTCCCCAGCACTACTGCCTAGACCCAGCTGACCCATCTCAGAAGCAAAGGGACGTTAATACCTCATGGAGTAGACTGGACCAATTTGAGTTAGAGGATATGGAGGAGACAGAGATTAAGTTCCCTGCACTCCCCTCACACGCCCCGTGGGTTGTTTCTAACTGTGTTAGTTTCAGACAGCCTCTCTGAGGACTCCCTGCAAGACTCAGCCATCCTCTGTGACCAGCTAGGTGGGGCATGTTTTCTCTCATATTTGGCCTCCTCCATTCCCTGCCTCTTCCTCTTTTCTTTTCCTCTTGATTTCCTGGGATTATACTCCCAAATAAATCATTAGAACACATGCTTTGCCTGAGGCTTTGTTTGGGGGGTGGAGCTTGTGCTAAAACAATCCTCTTAGCACTTTCACAAGGCCCCTTCCAGGACGGTGACCTGCAAAGCTCCCTGAGCTTGGCATTCTTCTAGCAGTCAAGGAACTCCCCATTTTTCTTCCACTACCTAGTCAATCTCTTTCACCATTTCTGACTTCTTTTAGTGCATGCCACACTGCTCACACACATCAAAACAGACTGTCTTCATGGCTGCTGATTCCATTTACTATATTTTGGCACATTCTGTGTACGTGTGTCTTATCTCTCCAATTAAATTGTAAATTCCTAAGAGATAGGAAAAATATCTTTTCTATTTTAACATCCTCCTTGGCACCTGGAATAGTTAACAAGGGGTTATTATATGTTTGTTGATGATAAAAGTTGCATACATGTGTCCATATTTGTTCTCAAATGAAAAAAAAAAAAACCCTAGAGTGCACATGGTCATCTCTGTAATTAATCAAACACTAAGATGAAATGATGCTTAGAAACATCAACAGTCAGATTTTAATGAAAATAAAAAATGTTCCTAATGAAAAGAAGCAGCATATAGATTACGAGACATAAAACAAGACCAACTTCTGGCTATTTTCCCTAAGGGATCACTATCTCAACTCAAAACACTATTTGACAGTCATTGCATACTAATTTGTGACTATTTAAAAAATTCTATAAAATACTCATTTTTATGAACGATATAAAGTCAAATGACATTCCAACTAGATTTATCATCTTTTATTTTCCAAGCACAACAGTACATGATAATAACACCTTCTTTTACATGATATTTTTTAATTTTCAAAGTACTGTTTTATGATTTATTTTGGTTTTTGTTTTTTGATCCGGTCTCACCTTTTGCCCAGACTGGAGTGCAGTGGCATGATCACGGCTCACTGCAGCCTCGGCTTCCTGGACTCAGGTGATTCTTCCTCCTCAGCATTCAAGTAGTTGGGACAAGAGACACAAGCTACGGCTAATATTTTTATTTATTTATTTATTTTACTTTATTTTGCAGTTTATTTTTTTAAATTTAAAGATGTGGGGTTTGATTCAGGATTAGATATACACGTAGTCATCGAACAGGTAAAGTTTAGTCCTCCCTTTGGTCCTCGCTTTATCTAGTTTGAGATCAGTTACCCTTACGTATGTTGTATGTCCTGCCGCTCCCCTGCCAGTATCCCACTACTGCCAATCCTTTCTTTATCATATGATGGCAAGTGTTCAGGGTCTGCTTATGAGTGAGAACATGTAGTACTCAGTTTTTTGTTTCTGTGATAGATCACTGAGGATTATAGGACTCTAAATCCATCCAGGTTGCTGCAAAGTCCATATGTTTGTCCATCTTTGTGGCTGCATAATATTCCATCGTGTATATGTACCACACTTTTTAAATTCAGTCCAGTTATGATGGGCAGCATAGTTGCTTCTGTTTTTGTTATTGTGAATAGTGCTGCTGCAGTAAACATGCGTGTGGAGGTATCTTTTTTGTAGAATGATTTGAGTTATTATTAATAGCTCAAAAACAACAGATGCTGGAGAGGATGTAGAGAAAAGGGAATGCTTCTACACTGCTGGTAGGAATGCAAATTAGTTCAACCTCTATGAAAAACAGTGTGGCAAGTTCTAAAAGAACTAGAAATTGATGACCCAGCAATCCCCTTACTGGGAATATACTCGAATATTTTTATTTATTGTAGAGACAAGGTCTCATTATATTGCCCAGGCTGGTCTCGAACTCCTGGACTCAAGCAATCCTCCTGCCTTGGCCTCCCAAATTGCAGGAATTCCAGTCATGAGCCAACGTGTCCAGCCTGTTTGATATGTAATCAGATCTTTACAGGCAGGAAAGGCTCATTGGCCCCACTCATGTAGATGGGGCTGAGATTCATGACCAGGTCACAAGACTAACAAGGTTTTGCTTGAAGGAGAATCCAGATCTTCTGATGCTGGTGCAGAACTCTGAATTTTTCCCTGGAAAGATTTGATAGTTCTGAGCAATAGAGAAGCTTGAAGTGTTTTTATTTCTATGGAAAAAAATGAATACACATGAGTAAATTGTGGAGTAGCTCTGTGACACTCCCACCTGCAATGATGAGTCTAGTTTCTAAGCACTCCTTCCTGGATTAGGCTGGCACCAAGTGAAGAAAATCTAAGATAGCCCAGAAGAGCAAATTTAAAATATAAGGAAATCTCCAAGGCACTGAATTAAATCTTCATTCAGTGATGTGTAATTTACGAAGCTCAGAGTTTAGGTTTTACAGCAAGTGACGATAATACTGATTACACTTATGTCATTTTCTATTACTCTGCTGCTGATGCAAGTGGAGAGTATGGAATCACAGAGGACAAGTGTGATTCTTCTAGCAAGAATGCACATAACACACTCAGCTATTATGCATAAGTAATTAATCAGCTAGACAATGTGGTATAAGAAACTTCAGGCCCCATACAAGGAGAGGGGGGAAGAAGCTTGTCAGAATGTTAAGGGAAGTGTTAGGGGAATGTTAAGGGAAAACAGAGTGTTGGGGAGGGGGGATGTAATTGCTGTACAGCCAGGGCAGTGCAATACTGAGGCAAAATGCTTGAAGTTTAAAACACAAATTTGTGAGGTGGTGGCATAGTAGTTTAAGTAAAACCTGTATCGGTGACTGGTGTGGGACAACTTGAATAGGCAAGAAAATCTCATTTCCTTGCAAATCTTAGCCATCCCGAGCTGAGAATGTCCCATGATAAGAGAACTTACACAATAAAATAAAATAAATTGAGGGTGGGAGAAGGAAATTTTTATAAATGTGAGGTATTTTGCTCAAGGCCACAAAGCAAAGCTGTCAGGTGTTACAACAGGGCTGATTCTCAAGCTATTCACATTCTATTTTAAGCTTCTCTCCCACATTGTCAAACTGGGGTTTATATGGATTTAACTCTCCTGCTTGATGTTCAGTTTAACACCATCTAGATCAGAGCAGCAGGTCTCTTTCCCTTCATAGGAGTGCTGTTTCTAAATGCCATCTCTTGGAATAGCTACATGCAAATCCCCTAGGGAGATTGTTTAAAATGCATATTTCAAGCCGTGCTTGGTGGCTCAGCCTGTAATCCCGCGCCTTTGGAAGGCACAGGTGAGTGGATTGCCTGAGCCCGCGGGTTCAAGACCCGCCTGGACAACTTGGCAAGACCTCATCTCTACAATAAATCAAAAAAATTAGCTGGGTGTGGTAGCGTGCGCCTGTAGTTCCAGCTACTTGGAAGGCTGAGGCGGAAGGATCGCCGGAGCCCAGCAGGTCGAGGCTGCGGTGGCCAGGAGCATGCCGCTGCACTCCAGTCTGGGCGACAGAGTGAGACTCCAACTCAAAAACAAAAAACAAATGCCTATTTCAAGGCTCTGCCCTTGAAGATACTTGATCCGGTAGGCCTTGCTGAAACCCGAGAATCTGTACGTTTAAAAGTCTCTACAGATTATTCTGACTGACTTTCAGAACGACTGGTCTAGATTAAAATCAGATTTCTGTGGCGATTGTTCCTTCCCCAGGTTTTCCTCTGCGAACCCCACTTGCTTGCCTTTGTCCCTATCTGCTGCCAGGGGCTGCACCTTAGGAGTTTGGAAATTGCCCCCCACATACAAAGAACTGAACAGAGTATTTCAGAGTTGACATTTCACAAATCAGTATTGCATGAGACACCAAAGGCAGTGTCATGTATATAACAAAGTGCCCTAGTTGAGTAAGGAAGGATGCCAAAGGATAGCTAGCTTATATAGGCAGCTCTGATTTTCTTCTTACTCATTCCTAGCTTTTATTTCTCTCTGCCTACTCCCTTGCCTTTTGCAATTCTGCTGCTTCTTATAGTCCAATAAGCTACAATAATGCCAGATTTTATAGAACAAGATATAGCATATCAGAAAATGGTTGAAAATGATGTCATTTGAAAAGGAGCTCTTATAAATCTAACTAAAGGAATTTGAGGGTCACCCTACCTAGCCAGTTACCCTGATTCCAGAACCTACGATGATTTGAGATGCTTATTGGGGACATATCAGCAGTTTTGTCTTGAAAAAGACTGATGTTACTTCCTAGGGAATTCTCTCATATTATAAAGAGCAGAGTGAAGCCTGGATGCAAAAAAAAAAACCTTAAGGCACATTCTAGATAAATAAGAGAAAATGATCTCAGAACAAATCTCAGCTTAAAAGTAGACAGTCACCAGGCCAAACATGTCTAACCCTTCTTTAAATATATGAGTGGCTCCAATGTGTAGGCCCCGAGCTTAGTGCTGAGGAAGCAAAGTCATGAGATAAGGTCCTTGGTATAAAGGGGAAAAGGCAACATAAAGAGACAAACCAAAATACAAAGTTGTATATCTGAAATATTATATGAAAGTACTGCAGGAGTTCAGAAAGAGGAAAGAGCACCAAGAACCAGGGAGCTTGGAGGGTTTTATATAAGGGATGGGTCTGAGGGAAGTTGAAAACAACCCATTTGAAAATGTGCCTAGCACGTACATACCTAGCAATTTCAGGTTTGCTTACATGCCCTAAAGCAGCATTGTTCACTAGAAATACAATGTGAACAACATATATTATTCACATTTTTCTAGTAGCCACATTATAAATAATAAAAACAATTAAGATGAATTTTAATAACATATTTTATTTAACCCAACAGTCATGGACTGAATTATTGTGTTCCCTCAAATTCATATGGTGAAATCCTAAGTCTCAATGTGATGGTATATGGAGGTGAGGTCTTTGGAAGGTGATTAGGCTACAAGGGTAGAGCCCTTACAAGCAGAATTAGTGCTCTTATAAGAAGAGGCCAGAGCACTAGCCAGCGTTCTCTTACTGCTATGTGAAGATACAATGAGAAATTGGCAGACTGCAGTGAGGAAGAGGGCCTTCACTAGTACCCAGACATGAAAAAATAAATTTGTAGTTTATAAATCACAGTCTATGATACTCTGTTACAGCAACTTGAACTAAGACACTGATATATTCAAAATGCTATCATTTAAATTTGTAATCAACATAAAACTATTAATGAGCTTTTATTTTTCTCATACTAGTCTTTGAAATATGGTATGTATTTTTACACTTACATTATAGATTAGTTATATTTCAAGAGCTTGGAAGACACATGCGACTAGTGACTACCATATTGGACAACACAGCCCTAGAGAAACTCTGTGGATTGGGCAGGAAGAGATGTGTACAAGGATATGCTTTAAAGCATTGATTATATGGTAGTGAAAAACAGGAAATCTAATGTCTATCAAAAGGGGGAAATGTGTAAATAAACTGTGAACAAAAGAATGGAAGTATTGGATGGGTTCATGTTAAATTTATGTCATTGAGCTCTGGAAAAGAGGGGGTAGAATAAATAAAAGGAAATACATAGGGTGTGAATTTTATCTGCAATATTTAAATTATTTAAAGATAAATTGAAACAAATATAGAAATACTAATATTTGTTCACTTTGGATGGTAGATTCATGGGCACTTTGTATTATTCTTTATACTTTTCTGTATTTAAAAACTTTTAAATAACTTACAAAATGAAACTATGTATATATTAAAGACATGGAGGTAGCAAAAAGTAGAGAATCTGACTCTTTAAAGAAAGAATAGAAAGAGGTAGTTATAATCAAGAGACAATTGGGGATAGTAGCTAGACTGTCAACTGATGGGAATGACCCAGAAAGGAGAGGTAAGATTGTAAATGAGAAAGGTGATAGCTAAATAAGTTTTATATTCCTCACACATGCATGTGATAATGTGAGTTCAATTTTGCAACCTCACTACAAGCAAGTATTGACAAAACAAAGGGTTTTATAGAATGAAAGAATAAAGCTTTGGAAGCAGCAATGATGCTCGATGTGTTATCTACTTTACTAGCTGGCCCTCGGGTATATGTGGTATTCATATTAAGGAAAAGACAGCTTGAAGAGATGGAAAATCATGGTCCATAGGGTAGTCAGGATTCAGTGAAAGTAAGGCAGTAGAGAAAATGTTCAGAGAAGATATTGCAGATATAAAGGAGTTTACTGCTCAAGAAGGGAGACTCCAGAGGGCATACAGGAGCTCAGATCATGAAGAGATGGGAGTCCCAATCATGGCCAACTAGAGAAGCTTTCTCTTCTGGCAATGACTGAACTTAGCAGGGATGTGAAGAATGATGGAATTCATTCTGACTATCTTTGGAAAGAGGCAAGGTAAAATAAAGTATGTTTCCAGGTCTGGGTTATGAATGATTTGCCAGTTAGTATGTTGATTTCTGGAACATGTGCTCTCTCAGACTTCACATGGCGAGTTTTAAGTTTTTTCAATTTCACTCTTCTAACAGTGCTGTGAAGAGAGATAGTAAAACATAGCAATCAAGGGCACTGGGTTCAGGTCCCATATCCTCTACTTTTTGTGTGACTGAATGAATTAACCTTCTAGTGCTTTAATTTTCTGAACTATAAAATGGGGTAAACAAAAATTATAGTATCTAACTACTTCACAGAGTTGGCCTGAAGATTAAGAGTTAATTAGCATGCATAAAGCTCTCATCACAGTAGCTCATGTATGATACACACTTATAAGTGTTAGCTATGAACATTATAATCAATGTAGCTACATATCTATATACATCCATAATTATCTCTTTAGAATAAATTCTTGACAACATAATTGTTATGACAGAAGGTATACAAAATATTAATGCTTTCAACACAACCTGCCAAAATACCCACCAGAAGAGAAAAGAAATCCCCAATACTATGTCATCGGTTACTTGTTTGATTCTCTCTTATTTATGTCAGAATATATGACAAACCCACCATCCACCCAATAATCTATTACAACTGCCCTCTCTAACTCACTAACCAAAAATGCAGGACAATCCTGCATTTTGAAAAAGTTCTCATTTGATTCATATACTCCTCAGTTTAAAACCATTGCTCTAGAATGTCATCAACTGATAAATCAGTTGCTAAAACATCAGTATATCCAATCTCTTTGCAATGTCAACACTTTGGACCATGTTTTTGCTGAATTTCCTCTTGGCTTCTGTAACATTTTTCTCTCCTGCTTCATCTACTATTTCTATACCATACTTTTATTTTCTTTTACGGAAAAAAAAGTGTAACTGGAAAGATCAAAGTGGCTCTGGCTTCAAGCACAGTGACCAAGAGAAATATAATGTGAATCACACAATCTCGAGATCTGAAACAATGTCATAAGGACTTTGTCTCCCTACTCTCACTATTGGCTTGGTTTCTGCCTATTTGGTCTAAGTCTTGGAAAGACTCTTTGGTAATCAAGGTACTGGGAGCTTAAGACTCAAATCCTTGAGTCTTAATAATTCCAGGAGGGTAAAACAAAAAAGAGTGTATACCTAGGTATCTTTTTAGCCCAGGACTAAACTAGGGATGGGAATTACTCTGTCAAGCCAGGTAGGGCACCAAGTTTGCATTCCCATCAGGTTCGTGTCTATCAGTTTTCTTCTGATTCCTCTACCTTTCTTGCAGCACTCCCATCCAATCAACCACTAAGTCATGCTGATTTAATCTCTTCAATAGTTCTCATCTGTCCTTTGCTGTTCTTATTATTGCCCTAATTCAGGTCTTTACCATATCTTGCCAATTTTCATAGCTTTCTGTCTGGCATCCCTTCTGCAGTCTTGCCTCTCTTGCATTCATCTTACACACACACACATACACACACACACACACACACACACACACACACACACACACACACCCTCCAAGTGCAACCTGTTTCCTTGTTTCACATCAAGTGCTTCTCCACAAGGATAAAGTTTAAACTCCTTAGCATGGCATACAAAGCCCTCCAAGGCCTTCAAGCAACATTTCCTCATCACCTACATGACCAAAACCAAATCCACTTTCTTTTCCTCAAAACCTGCTCTCAGTCTTGATTAAATATACTTCATGCATTCAAATACTAAAGCTGAAATTTTAGTCACTTTCAATTCCTTTCTTTCTACCGTATGTGCAACATATAGTCGGTCCTGTATTTCTATCTGCAAATTGTTCTCTGCCTCTTCCATTCCCATCCTTCTGCCCTATCAAGACCTTTTCAAATTCTTCTTACCTGTCACTCAGATCCAGTCTCTATTCCTTCTTTTCAGCCTCCTCCACACTGTTGCCAGGCTAACCTCTGAAACTTAAGTCTTGTTTGGAAACACCTTCCACAGAACCTCATCATCCACTGACTAAAAGTTCCATTTAGCAAGCTATTCAAGACTACTGATAGTCAGGAGCCTACCTCACCTGTCCCTCGCCATTTGAGGCACTCCATGCTTGAGCCATGCAGACTGTGTCCTCAATACCGCCATACTGTTGTTTCTGCTGTTCTTCCCACATAGGATGCTGTTACGCATTCCAGCCTGCGGAAGTCCTTCTCAACCTTCAGGGCCCAGCAGAAATACATTTTCTTTTATGAAGTATTCCCAGATTTCCCTAGTCAGACTTAAAATAACTTCTCTGTGCATGCATTAAAGTTTACTTATATCTATATTGTAGAAATTACCACAGCCTGATTAATATTGTGGCTAATTGTGCACTGTTTGTCAGCTTCAATAGATTAAGAGTTCCAGTACTTACCGATTACATAACTTGGAGAATTATTGAGGCTTATTTCTCATCTACACATGGAAATGCTAATACCTACCTCATAGGGTTGTTTTAAGAAGGGAGGTAACATGTATGAATAAGTCAGAACAGTTCCTGGCACATAAGGAGTTGTGTTCTCAGATTTCGTTTGACACCTCTCTGAAGATGTCATATCACAATTCAGTCACAGCATGTTGGGTTAAGCCTGGTTATGGGGGTTATGGAGTCAAACTGCCTGGATTTGAAGCCTTCTTCTACCACTTACCAGCTGTGTGATCTTGGTCAGGTTCTTTGTCTTTGCAATATTTGTTTTCTTGTCTGCAAAATGAGGATATTAAAAGTACCTACCCAATTTGCTTGTTATAAAGATTAAATAAAATAAATATAGAAAGCACACAGAGTAGTACTTGGCATTCACTAAGTGTTCAGTGTTAGTTACAATTATCATCTCTGTATTCCCAGAGTCTAGCACAGAAACTAGGACATGGTTCATGTGCAGTAAACACTGCATTGTTTTTGTTCTTAATTTTTTGTTTTAAAGATATGGGGTACAACTCAAGGTTAGGTATACAAATGCTCATCATGCAGGTACCCTTACTGATGTGTATGGAACCCTATGCTTCGCTTTGCAGCATAATCTAATTAAGGGTCTCAGCTGCATTAAGCATACTGACTCATTTCATTACAATTGGGTATTTCCTTTAGTTAACACCCGCTATCTCAATGCTTGGTGAACCACCAGTGAGTGTAAATGTTGAGTACTACAGATCATTTATGCATAGGTTTTTTAGTCTTATAATGCCTCTAAAACCCATATTGTTTTGTACATGTACTTTGATTAATTTTTAATAGTCTGTCAAGTGAATAACACCTCTTAAAAATATGCTAAAATATTTTCACACTGATTTTGAGATGGCTGTTCACAGTGCATAGAAAGATATCCTCTCATTTCTAGAACTGCTTTGCAGAAGAACTGTATTTCTGGATAAAATGAATTATTTTTTAAAAACTCACAAAATTTCTAATCTATACTTGACAATTGGAACAGGATGAGAAGTATTCCTCCATTCTTTTGTTTTGGACTTTGTTATCACAAACCTCCAGAAGAAAGTCATTGTGGACTGGTGAGGGAAGGGAGATGAGGAAGTTGGAGGTAAATATGGAAGCAGCACAGCGGTTCCTATCAACAGTGTCTCTGCTGAGGAAGCACTTATGGGCTCAGAAAACTGGAGGAAAAGAGATGGGAATCAAAAGCATAAAAGAAAGGAAAGCAGATTCCTTATTTAATACTTTTACTTACACTAATGCAGTTAATTCTTTGTTGGATGATTGTGAGGAGGCTGCCTTGTGCACTGTAGAATGTTGCTTGAATAGCATTCCCGCCCTCTACCCACCAGATGCCAGTAGCACACCCTTCCCAGTCGTGACAACAAAATGTCTGTAGACCTTGCCAAATACCTCTTGAAGGACAAACCATCATGGTTTAAGAGCCACTGCCTTAATGGGGAAAAAAAACTAGTAAAATTATTAGCTGGAACATCATTTAGATTATTTAAATGTGTACTTTTAAAGTAGCTTTGCTGATGCATATAAGCTTATCCTAAAACTAATTATCTGTACTAATAAAATACAAGAAGCCAGGGCTATGACTGTGACACATTTCCCCAGAGGTGGGTCCTTGTGGTCCTTAGGTTGGAACTTAAAGGGTGATGATAAAGGCCCAGGATGATATGGAAGAGTCGAGTCATCGGAACTGCCAGCTAATCTTTCAATTAGCAAATCTTTTCTACATGCCGATGATATGCAAGAAACTGTAGGGAATGTAGGGGTATAGCACACACAGTCTTTGTTTTAAAGATTAACAATCAAGACTATTTCCAGCGCAGTTCTCATCTCTTATTTTAATAAGCATCATCCAGTTGTAATTTCCATTTCAACAGTAGGGGGCATTTCGAATAACGTTATGCTTTCATAAAATGGTGCCAAAAGCTCGTGTCTGTCTCTACAATACTTCATTAATCATTTTAGGAAATTAACAATTGTGTTACTAGTTGCCTAAATATAAGATTCCTGGCTCCTCCTCAGCCAGTACATCCCAAATTTCTTCTTTATAATGGGTCTTAAACATGCTGAAATTTTTACTTTAACTATAAACTGAAAATATTGTAAAATTAACTTATAATATAAAAACACTTTCCCCATACTGGACTGCTAATATTTGTTATTGTCACATATAACAGATAAAATAAAAGCCTCAAATAAATAGTACTCGAGGGCTTTATTATATGATGTATAATAAAAAGTGGGCATAAACCCACTGCACTAGTGTTTCCAAGGACTATTTTATTAAAATTATAAAATGCCTGAAGATCTCTTTCTGAATGAACTATAAACAGGTATTCATTTTCCTGATACACTTTGCCAACCCTGAATCTCAGAATCCAAAGTCAATCCTCTCATGTGGATGCCTTTAACATTAGTTGTTCACAGTATGTATTAGGGTTAAATGTATATTGAGCAACAACCAAATTGCAAATGCCAAATGCATAGGAATAGCAGGAACTAATAAAGATATCATATATAAGGAAATAAAACTCTTGACATAAATATCAGCATAAAGACATAGCTTTGATTTTAAGAGTGAGCTTAAATCATCACTTCCTCCTCCTTCAATCCCAGTGGGCTCACTTTAATTACACAAACTTTAATTTGTAGGATTGTTGTTATTTGTTGAAAAGCCAATGCATTCAAAAATTCTAGAGGTCACCACGTTTTAAACAGTGATTTACGTGTCATTCAGTCTTGCATGCAATAAATCACTCTTGAGAGAGAGGCAAACTGGAACAGGAGCATTTCAATTCTTACTAAGGGATCTGAGTACTTACTAAGAGGGAGTCCAGGCAAGTCACTTAATTCTTCCAGGTCCTACCTATGAGTATAAATACCTGCCCTTTCTTATCTTACCTAGTTGTCCCGAGGAGCACACGAGAAAATGTGGTTGTCAGGAGACAAGCATTCCTACAAATGCTGTAGCAGAACTGCCGTCACACTATTCATGTTATAGTCAAATGCTTTCAGTTGAATCACTGTTTCTGTACTGTTCATACCTTACAGAAAGCTGGAGGCACGGGGTTCCTTGCTTTTGAAATGTGAATACATTTGGCCATTGGCAAAAAAGAAGATAACTATATTGGTAATAATGCCTCTTTATAATGAAAGCAAAATACCAAAATAAAAATTTGAAAATCGTCAGAGGAAGCAGTTACCTCAATGCAACAGGAGCATGACTTCCACTTGACCACTAAGATTAAATAAAATTGATCTTAAAATTTATAGGACTTGACATTTTATGATCTGCTTCTTTCATCTTGATTTCTTTGTACTTTCTACTCCCCAAACTCTCAATCCAGAAGCCTTGAGCTTCTGGACCCAATCTCCTGAACCTTCTCTTGGCTTCTTCCTCAGGCATGAGACCAAGTTTCTGATTAATGTCAGAAACTTGACCGAGTGTTAGTGGAAACAGATTTCAGAACGTGTTAAATTATCCAGCTTTTAATCTTTAAGCCACATTTTTCAACTGTGTAATAAAAGGTTTTGGCACCCTTTAAAAGGAATGCCATACACACAGATTTTTTGTTGTTGTTACTTTTTGCCAGGGGAGAGGTAGAGGGGTAGTTATAGCGGGGAGTGTGGTATAGAAAAAACGTCTTAAATGCTTATTAAGGTACAATGTACCTTTCCTTAAGGTAAACATTCCAACAGTGTTTGTCAGATAGAGGGAACATGTCTTATTCATGCTTGTATTTCCAATCCCTAGAAAAATGCCAATTCCTAGCCAGCAGCAGGTGTCTAGCTGATGTTTGTTTTACTAAAACTCCCTGCTTTGGGTATCTCAGGCTGACGGGAAGATCTGCTGGCATTCTCACTCCCCTGAGATCTGTTCTCACACAGGCAAACCCATCTCAGGTCCAGGCTCGGTTACTTCTATGAGTCCAACCTTCATTTCCCTGGCCTCCAAGACTCCCAAATAACATGTGTGCTCTTGGATTTGGGGTCATGCTTTAATTAGTATGCAATGTCTTCATGCTGACGTCCTGGAATGCACTGCTATTTCTACTATTATTCCTTAGTGCTGGACAACTGAGAAAAGATACAAAAGATACAAAGTCTATCTTGACCAAGAATTCCTTTCCACCAAGATTTGTAAATCTTTCTGCTACACATTTTTGGAGATTATCATTTTGACTTTAACATCTATAAATATATAATTTTAACCTAAAAAAGAATTTTATGTGTCTAAGAAATCAGCAATTTTCTCAACAATTCTTTTTCAGTCTTTTATTTTTTATTGCATACACCAGTATTTTACAGAAGAAAAATAAAGAACCCCTAACATTAAACTGCAATTAATTACATATGTCGTCTTCTGATTCTTTTCACTGTGAGACCTAAGCTTTTACACAAAAATATAAGTAAACATAATCATTTACGTCCTAATTAACAATTTTGAGTCTCACTTAAAACATTTTCTGCATACAATTTTACAAATATCAATATTATTTAGTTGCTATATAACAATCTATGACAGTACTTGCAATACACCAAAATTTACTTATCCATTTCACAATTATTTGGGCTTTTTTTCCCCTTAAACTCATATGAATGAAATGCTAGAAACATTGTACTAGTAGTTTTTCTTCTCTTAAATATTTTCCTGAGCATATGCTACTCAAAGTGAGTTAGTATGCCAAAAGATAGTATACTTATAAAGCTCTTTTTACAGTCTCCTAAATAGTCCTTTAAAAAGACTACTATGCTACTGGTATGAGGGCATATGCAATTAAAAAAAAAAAAACTGCTAATAGCATGAACTAAGTCAAAGTTGCTTCAATTTGCATTCTTAATATTAGGAAACTTGAATACCATTGTAAGAATTTTTATTTGTATCCTCTCATTTGTATACTATTCCTTTACAAATATGCCTAGGAGAGTATAAAACCTTACATATATGCATACACTTAAAAAAATATTCAGCACTTTATCCACATGTAATGCAAATAGAAATTTTTCTGTTACTACACGTTTTTCATTTTTCTCTTAGTTGATCTACCTTGCCACTTGTGATGAAGTTCCTCTGTACCACTACTGGCATGAGAATTGTGGTCTTTTTATTTTTACTTTATACTAAACACTTTAATTCATCTGGAAAAACATCATATGTAAGTGGACCTAATACATTTTTCCATACTGACAGCTTGTCTCTCCGCCAGCAATTATTTAATATTTCTTTCTTTCCAATGGGCTTATTAGTTTTAGTTAAATTTTCTACTCAACATCACAGAATATTTAGAAAGGCTGCTTAATAGCAAGTTTTAAGGATTTGAAGGGCAAGGCTCCCATTTTTTCCTCTAAATTAAAAAACTAGGCAACCCCTCGGGGTCTCCCACCACAACTGTGGGAGTTTTCTGCTCTCTCAATAAATTCTGCTTTAAAAAAATAAAAACTAAAAAAAACAAAAAAAAAACAAAAAAAACCCCTAAACTACTTTACATCTTTTTTTCTTTCCTAAATAATCTATTGCAATTCTGTCAACTTACATAAAAGAAGCAGTTGGAATGTTAAATGGAATTGTAGTGAATCTACATACTAATGTCACATACTGACATTCCTTTGGACATGATTTCATATATATTATTTAATTAAGTCTCACAATAATTCTGTGAAGTATTTCTATTCTACAGACAGTAACATGGAAGCCAGGAGTGATTATCACAAGACTATACAGTTGGTAAGTAGTGAACTTACTGAATTAGCCCTTTCATTGTTAGTACATTTATATGACACTATAGATTTAGCCAATCATAAAGCCATGTTAACAGAAAATGTTTGTGATGCTTTCTTTCCTTATCTTCCTCATTTTATGAATGATAGTTTTTATTACAATGACAAGTTTCTTCAACCAAACATAAATAAAAACGGTGCCAACATTGTTTTGTTTCTGCTTGAGAAATGTTTCTTATGTTTTCCCAATAAAAATGTTGGTTCTCAGTTTTAAGTAATTACCTATCAGACTCCAAGAAACCTCCGAAATCATTACCAGAGATAATTGAACCAAAGGTGAATAATAAATTTTAAAAACATAATCTGCAGTTAATACTTTGGATTTTCACCATTTTGTTCTGTTGAACACCAGCTTTATAATCCTGAGTGATAGTAAATATTTGTATTGTTTGCTGCGTTGTTGCCAACATTTTATTTTGCATTATATATCTGTTGAGAATGAGACCCTTTTTTGCATGTTTCTTTTTCTTTTTTTTTTTTTTTTGAGTTGGAGTCTCACTCTGTCGCCCAGACTGGAGTGCAGTGGCCGCTCCCAGCCACCGCTGCCTTGACCTGCTGGGCTCTGGCAATCCTTTCACCTCAGCCTTCCGCGTAGCTGGAATTACAGACACGCGCTATACCACGCCCGGCTGATTTTTTGATTTATTGTAGAGATGAGGTCTCGAACCTGTGGACTCAGGCAATCCACTCACCTCAGCCTCCCAAAGCGCAGGATTACAGACTGAGCCACCGAGCCCGGCTGAATGAGACCCTTTTTAAAATGCTTGACTTTTAGTACTGAGGTCATATTTGCCTCAAAATGCAACTGAAAGCATATTGTCTTTCATGGTACATAGATATCATTGTATTCTTTAAATGTTTTAAAAAGTTCACCAATAAGCCCATTACGGTCAAATTCCAACTTGTCAGAACATTATACTGGGTTACAATAATCCCTAAAATTGAAAATGCTTTTTTATTGATTATAGTTTCTCATTGCCCTCTTATTTTATATTCATTTAAGAAAGGCATTTTGTTAGTCTTTAAAACAACCCTTATTTTGGAGCAGTCTTAACACTTTTTTCCCATTTCCATTATATTTAACTATACTATCTTTTGCGACTTCTCATTGTCCCTTTCCTCAATTTCTTATGAATAATCTGTGATACCAGAAAACAGATTTCAATAGATCTGACCTAACTTTACTTCCATTTTATTTATCATCTTAAAGTCTTTTCATTTTAGTTACTATTTCATATGTCTATTTCAGGCAATTCAGTCGTTTTGATAGATTTCAACTTTAGGATCCTGTCCATGACTTTTCTATTTTAAGCAAGCTATCAATCACTTAAATCTGTCTCATTTTTCTCACATATAGAAGAGGAACAAAGACTGTATTCAGAACACATTTTGACCTACTAACATCCGTATTTTTATAACATAATCTTCAGATCAAAAGATAGGTTACTGATGAGCATTACTTTGTGAAAGCTTAGCCAAATTCCGCTTCAATGAGATTAATGCTCTAAAATACATCTATTTTTAATCAATCTTAATCTTCACATTTCTCAGATTCAAAAATAAGCTATAAGACCAGTGTCTGTCTGCTTTTCTTCCCCAGCAATACTAAACTGACTTTCATGGGCACCTTTTGCTTCTCCTACAGTGTCTACACTCTTCTAACAGTGAACATTAGTAGAAAGATCAAAGGTTATAGAATCATGAAAGCTTGGGTTTCAATGCTGGCTCTTCCAAATACCAGACTGAGCAAATTACAAGTCAGTTTTTATTTCCTCTTTGAAACTGTATGCAATATCTGCCTCACACGGTTGTTGTAAAACTGCAGTGAGAAAGCACAATGCTCTGTTTCAAAGCAAAAATTGTCAGGAAAGGGGCCTGCTTCCTATGGTATCATCATCCTCTGCCTGTGGATTGGAAACCGGCTAGCAGAGAAGGACACTCATCTCTTCTGACAGCTCCCAGGTTTTCAACACTAGAGTTCAAACAATTTTACGCCTTCTAGTGGTTCTGGGAGAAGAAACATTTCTATGATCTAGATAAGATCCAATAGGCAGAAGTGATTATGAAGGTTGTTGCCTCACTATTTGAGGGGTGGGACACAACTGAAGGGGCATGGTAAATCTTCCTCTGATTCACTCCTATCAGTTGTGGTTACTGTTGCTAATTAAAGTGGTAGAGCCAACAACGAGGAACATTTCATCTTCACTGAGAAACCTTGGGTAATCTACAGAGGATTTGAAAACCATCTGTAATCCCAGGTTAAAAATGCCTCACTCAGTTTCTCCTTAGGAATTTCAGGACAGAAGTATCTTTTCCAGTGGCACTTTATTTTTCCTCATTGTAAGTTATTTTCTTTTAGGTGCCAGAGGAGGGTCTGCAGAAATTTTCTCAAGTATTAAACCAGAACAACAAAACTTATCCCCTAAATAGTCTTTGAAACAAATCTCTTTAAAATGAGCTCTCTACTAATTGAACTCTAATTTTTTTTGTAAAGTAAAAGATTATAATGGTGTCACTGCCTCAATAGTTAAAAGGGGCAAGTAGATTAATTATTCTGCAGAATGTACTATAAACATCAGACCTTCAAAAAATAAAGGATCATGCAAAGATAATCATTTAACAGTTATAAACAAATCTATTTGATCTTGCATTAGTTGCTATTCTGGCCATAAGTCTACATGTTTTTGTTATATACAAAACACCCACATAATTTATATGTGTGTGTTTCAGAATTCAAACAGGTAGTAGGAACTATAACAGCTGCAAAAGCAATTAAAATATTCCTTTGATAAAATCTGAAGATCATTAGCAAATACAACATTACCTTCCTTTCAGCTGAGTTTCTAATATGGAACCCTCACACGCATACCCAATACTAAAATAAAGTTAACTCTGCTTTAAGATTCTGGATCATGAAGCCCATTCTGAAACAAAAAGTCCAATAACCAATACATAAGTTACCTATAGGTTAACAAAGACATTCAAATGCTGAATGTCTCAAAGAGAGTTAAAGGCAAATCTGCATAGCATTCATCATATAACCACTTCTAGTTACTCATATGGAAAACCGTCCTTCAAATGAGAATATTCTGATGCCAGGAAGAAGGCCCAAAGTAACATTTCCAGTTTGCTCTTTTCTAATGTGGAAGGTGCTTCTCTGGGCTTTCCAGGTTTTTACTTTCCTCAGAGGAGTCTATTGTGGCCATTATGATATTATTAGTTCCAGGAACCTCTGGTTGCTTATCATCACCATCAAAGATAATGTCTTCTGGATTTGGAGGTGGGGGGCAGAATTCTTCACTTGGAAAGATCTCCTGGAAAAGTGTTTCAGCTTGCTTGACCGCATGCTCATTTCCCAGTCCACCGTCAGGTCCAGAGCAGACATAAACGTTGGAAGGTAAACCATTATATGAGCTTCTGCTGATTCCCGACGAATCTCTCATATTAAAATAAAGAGCCCATAAGAGTCTTGGCTTTGTAGGTTCTTCCTTGTTGGTTTCTGTTTCAGCATATGGGGTGAATAATTTATTCACCACTGATTCTAAGTCCTCTCTTGCTGTTTTAGAAGATGAGCAGGTCAGATGTACCAGGTAAGTGTCTTTCATGCATGTCATGGTTGAAGAACATAATTCTGTGACCCGAACAGCACAAGCTCCTGGTTCTGCTGGAGGCACCAGCAAGATGGAAATCTGCTGATCTGAATCTGCCTTCAGTACAGACTGATCTGTAATGAGCACTGCCCTAGAGATCTGCTTATAATGCACATTTGAGCATGTTTCCTCAGAAAGGTAACTATCTTCCACAATAAAATACTTAGCATTTATTCTCTGACCAAAGTGATCTATAATTGCTTTACATCTTCCAGATTCTTTGTCAACTACAAAGCACTGTATTTTATGGCGAAGACAATAGATTCCACCAAAAACTGCACACATCCTGCAGAAACACTGGGGAATTTCTCCTTGGCCATACACAGGAAATAAAAAGGGCGTGTTGCCAAAACGTCCAAGACACTGAAGGAATTTTTTTGTTGCTTTAAGGCCATCAATTATAGTGCAAGATGATTCTGTCATTGCAATTGAGTGCAGTATAAAATGCTGGAGGTTGGGAGTTAATTTTTTAGTTTTTAAGTACTCTGAAAATGAACACTGCCTGAAACCTTGGTATTCATCAGGGTGTTGTTCATAGTCTAAACAAAATGTGAGAAATTTCATTAGCATCCTCTTTTCAACCATAGTGAGTTCTTTGCTATTAAAGACATCTGCTCTGGAACAAGGCACCTGTTCTACCTTTCCTTCCCTAAATGCAAGAATCCTAGTGACATTTTTAAATTCTGCATAACGACTAACATTTGATTTGATTAAAAGATCAATTAGCAAGCCTTGAGAATACAGCAGCTTTGATACCAAATCAATATTAAACCTCCTGCCTTCTTTAACTATATGAGAGAAAGTAATCCTATTTTTTTTTGCTTGACCAGTGTTGTCTTCTACTGTATGTTTGTCTTCATCTTTATGTCCACCCAAAATTGTGTGTATACAAGTGTTATCTCCACAATCCTTTTCTTTCTCCAGTGATTCCTCTACATCAGTTATGCCTAGTGAAATCTCCTTATCACTTTTCTGAGTGTGGTTAGCAGGCATTTCATAGTCAGTAAAATATGACTGCCTTTCTTCAGGCAAACATGCAGAATCCAGTTCAGTAATGGTAGTAGATGCCACTGAGGAAGGATTTCTCTGCAGTGCACCAATCTCTTCAACATTGTCCTCTGTATCCTGATCCTGACTGGCATAACAAAAAACTTCTATGTGTTGAATGGTTTCATCCTTCTTGCGAAGAGCGATGGCTTCTTCTGTCTCAGGGATCAGGCCTTGCCTTGAAACAGTACTTTCTTCCTCAATGTCACTGTCTTGCTGATACTCCTTCACCCAGGATAGCAATCCTGAAAAGCTAAAACTAGCCCAGTTTCCTCCATAGTAACTTCTTGAATCAATATGCAGAACCCTCTGACCAGTTCTTGAACATGCAGCCGCAAGGATGGATTCAGGCAAACCTGTTCCTATTATAACTACATCAAACTCTGTGGGGAGACTCTCCGCCATCCTAGGAAGTAAAGCGTCTGGTGACAACTGCTGATGAAGGAACTGCGTATGAACATACGTCAAGGACTCAGTTGAGGTGTGATTATGCTGTAATAAAACCTCTCCTTGTGATGTTCCAGTTCATCCCAGAAGCACTGAGGTGGCAGATCCTAGGTGTTAACTGCTACCCTTTATTAATTGTTTTCTTGTAAGTCAGTAGCATAAAAACATGAGAAAGTACATCTAATCACACCTGAGAATACTAAAACGGATGTGTGGTTTCATTTCTGCATTTCATCTTAGCAGTAAATGTCAAAATGCATCACATATGCATTTGTGACTGGAACTCTTCTCTGAAAGAAGAAAATTCAAGAAAGAATACAATTGTAAACAATATGAAAGTAATTTCATGCAACAGCAATTACAATCCATTGGACCCCGACTTGTAATTTGGATATAAGTTACTAAATCAATATGTGCTTTCTCACATATTTTCTAATTACCTGAAAATAAAAAATAAAGACAGACCCTCCCCCCCAAATCAGGCAATACAATAATGCATAATGGATGACCATAATAATCTCCCATAAAAAAGAATTAACATAATTCTACGACTTTTTCTTTTAAAAAAAAAACCTAGCATTTGGATAAAACTATACACAGCTGTGAACTTAGACTAAAAGAAATGTGTGGCTCCACTATGTTTTTGAAAACAGTTTATACACTACATGCATACTGCCATGATTAGGGATATTTCTGCAGTCAGTGCAGTCTGTGAATGGTTCCGGAACAGCCAAATGGAATACCTTTCCATGCCCCAACCACCTTTAGGATCTTGTGGTAGCAACATGAGACTAATTGTACTGAATTTTCAGTCCGATTATTACAAAAGGATTAATCCAGGAAAACAACTGACATTTAAAAATATGTACATAAAAGAATAGGCCAACTGAGAGTCAAACCTTATTCACAACAAATCTTTACATAAACATACATATGCACACATGCTTCATAAGTGTAAGCCAAAAAGGAAAATTCCATGTTACATGTTAAAGTATCTTAACATAAATAACACCTACTTCTAACATCTGAGTAGAATAATGTTTGTATTTGCCAGACTAGCTCTGTAACCTTGAATATCTAAATCCCAAGAAAAAGGTTTGTCTAAACATTCTCTGTCAAGACTAGCAGATGCTTTATTGTTCTTATTTTTGATGGGACAGTGAAGAACGGCTCTCCTGTGTAATGCTAGATGTGGCTAGAGGTGGCACAGCCAAGAAACTGAAAGGCATTCTCACTTAGAAGTCTTCAGGTTAAAGTCCTCCACATACCGTTAAGCTTTCTTATCATTCGTCATTGCACATTAAGTGCGTGAGGTCTCTGAGCTTTGATTTTCACTACTGTCAAACCTACTGAAATCCCGATCATTCCAAGCTGCACTTGCCTATGCCAAGAGACTAATTATCTTGGATAGTGGCAAAACAAGCCATTCAATCAGAACTTAGATTAAACTGCATAGGTCACTAACCTGACTGGTCAGTTTAATTGAACTGGTAATTCTAATAGAACTGTCTAATCAAAGTCTCAAGAATATCAGGGAGTCCACTCATTTTCAGCATTCCCTGAGAAGCTAGGAACCGAGCCCAGAATGAAGCAGTTGCCTGGCCTACTCATGTGTCTAAATAAGTGGGTCTGAATTACTTATTCTGCCTTCTTCCAGCAGGGTGTGAAGAGGGAGACAGAACCTATGACGGTATCTGAAGAGGTGTAACCAGAGAATATACATATTTGGCTTAGAAGGGGACAGAGCTGAGAGTGTAAAAGCAGAGGACACAGGCCATAAGCACTGAGACCAGACACCTTTAACCTGCAGGCATCATCAAAATACAAAGCAAGTGGTGTGACCTTAAAGAACCTTAAGCTCAACTACCCAGTAACAAAGATGAGAGAACTAATGCCGCAGAGAATAAGCAACTTGGGAAAGCCCTCCGAATGCACCGGACACCGGGTCAAGAGCAGGACCTACTCTCATGCCATAAGGCCAATGTTCTTTCCACTACATAGAGCAACCTCTCTAAAACTACTTCCTGGCTTTTTTTTTTTTAATTTCCTCCCGGTCCAATACTCCACGGTAGTAGCAAGAGCTCAAGGACAGCAGGGGAAAGCTTCCTCCCTTTCTTCATCTTTAACCCTAATCAAGAAGCACACACTTGGAATTTACACCAGGCAAATACATTGTTTATCTTTGCTAAGAACTTTTTAAGTTCCATAGTAGCCCAAGGGCTTAAACAAGTCTCTAAGTGTCTACCTCTAATTTAAAAACAGGGATAAAGTCATGGTTTAAAGCACTAAATGCCCAGAGCAGCCCTCAGGTAAAATACCATATGATGAATTCAGAAAATCACTTCTGATTAATCCTAGGAGGGACGGTGAGGAAGAAAAAAAGGAAGAATCTAGGAGTCACAGGAGGGTGAGGTGTGCAGAGAGAAGTGAGGGAGAGGGTAGATGCCAGCACTTGTGAAGAGCTCAATACACTCTCATATTCAAACTTCCCAGGTACAGAAACAGAATTTCCCAGCACAGAAAAGGCACCGCAAGGAAATAAGAATTTTCCTATCTGTGAACAAACACCTGTTGACCACCCTAGGGAACATTACTGGATATTCTTCAGGTTGGGCTTAAATCACCTACTTAATTTCAAGCTAAGCCCTGCCTAAGAAATTGCTTGAAAGGTATTTTACATTAATACAGAATGTAATCCCATAGTCATCTACATCACCACTTCCATATACTTACAGTGACCTCCCCAAGTTTCAAGTCTTTGTACAAATGAAACTCTGAGATTAATGCTTTTCGAAGAGGGCATTATAATCACTGAGACAAATAAATGAAATAATTTCTATGACATTTTCTTATTACTTTCATAAAAAAAAAAAAACGAATCATTACAAATACCATAATATTTGGGTCTGTCATACCATAGGAGGTTGCTGAACTAAGAAAATATTTTTGATGATACAAAGATTTTGTTCTCCAAACCCTACCATGATAAAAGCAATAATAAAATATCAATGATTTCAGGATTTAAAAAAAGGAACGTTAAGAGCTGATAAATACATGTTTCTATTTTAAATCTTTGTATACATGAAATTCCTGGAGCACACAGAAATAATTTTTCTCCCAAGCTTAGAAAAAATCACATCTTCAGTGATATGCTGGGTTGTTGATCATCTTTAAAGTGTCAAGCCTCAGTGAGACTAAATCTTCCATAATGATTAAGAGCAATGTAGAAATAAATCCTCAACTAACAATCAAGTTCTACTTTAATGAAATCTACTAGCACAGCCAATTACGGTATTTGTTTACCTGAGATAGGATTATCTGAGCCATTTGTAATCTCACCTGATATTTTGATGTGATGGAACCCGTCGCTAAGGAGGAAATACAGCAAAAATAGCTTATGGGGCACAACTCATTTACATAATGAGGACCTGAATGAAACTATCTCGCTCCCTAGAAAGCATTCAAAGGTTTACAAGTACCTAATGAGGAAAAAAAAGTACACACTGCTATTTTAGGTTTCTACTCCCATTTTAGGAAACAAACAGTTGTATATGAACCAAATGGCCCCCTCTAACTTTCACGAGTTAATAACCACTTTTTAAATGGAATCTCTGGACTCTACAGGCCCTCTTCTCTTCCCTCAAAGTGTCAAAGCCGCTGTGTCGTGCCCTGTTGAATCACTTTGGGAGGTGAAAACAGAACAAGATGAAGGGGGGGGGGGCTGAAGACCGGCTGGGGCTTGGGGACAGCGGAGGGGGAGAGGAGGGCCCGCTGGAATGGAGTCGTGGCCAGCGTGGCGTGGGAGACGAGGGAAGCAGGGAGGGCGGCGCGCATGCAGCCGGGGGTCGAGGAGCGGGAGGGGCCCAGGGCAGACGAGGCAGTGCGGGGCGGCGGGGGACAGGGACAGGGGCGCAGGGGCGTGGGAGCGCGGGGGCCGGGCGGGAACGAGCGGAGGGCGGGCTGGGCGGCAGGTGGGCGCACAGAGAGGGTGGCCAGGCAGGCGGCGGGAAGTTTGCAGAGGAGGGGAGGATGCTTCCTCCTCCCGGCCCAACTCACCAAAGAGGCTGCTGCTAAACCCGTCCCACACGCAGCCCACGGTGTCCCACACCCAGCCGTTCCTCAGGCAGGACACGAAGGTAAAGGTGACCCCGAAGAGGGACACCAGCAGGTCGCTGAGGCTGATGTTGGCCAGAAGGAGGTGGGTGGGCGTGCGGAGCCGCGGGAACTTGTAGTAGAGGACCAGCACCAGCAGGTTGTTGCCGACGCCCAGCAGCCCGATGGAGCCGAGCAGCAGCGCCAGGCGCTCGTAGGTGCCCGGGCTGAAGAG
>NW_007251219.1:713261-728713 GCF_000164805.1 Carlito syrichta
GTCCCCCTCCCCCCAGCGGCGCGTCCCCGCCGCTCCTCCCGCCTTCCGGCGCGCCCTCGTGACCCCGCCCCCCGCCGGCGCGTCCTCGGGGCTGCCTGGCCCGACCTCCTCGCTGCCCGGCGTGGACGCGCGGGGGGGAGATCCTGGCGGACCCCGGCGCCGGGAGGCAAATCAGCTGCGGTGGCTCCTCACACGCCATCTCCCCTCGCTCAGCTTGAAATCATTGTGTCCAGTCGTCCGTTCACCCACTCCCGTTTGCATTTATTCACTCAGAAATATGTATGTGCCACGATGCCTACCATGTGCTGGCCAGAGGGTGGGATGAGAGACTCCCACCCTAGGCTTCGACCCTCCAAGGAAGCTGTAATAACCCACCACCAGCCTGCACAGCCCATCCTGCCTCATACACTTAACGTAAGAAAAAAACAAGACAGTAAACATTGAACAGCTTGGGGTGGTCTTAGAAACAGGAAAACGGAGGCAGAAAAACGGCAAATTGGTGCCCTGCTGACTACCTGTCAGCCCGGGGCATGGCCAAGGGCTTAGAAAGGAGCCTGCCACCTTCAGTGAGTTTGGGATAAGGAGGGAAATAGCATTTGAGTGGGGCTGAGGTTAAGCCTCAGGCTAGTCTCTAAGGCCTGCTAATATATTCCTGTCCTGCTCTAAAGCGGCAGTAGATCTATCCTATTACTGAGACCTACTGAAGTCCTTCACTGGCAGTGATTGCCTAGGCTGTGCCCCCAAAGATTCAACCTAAATCTAGCAGGTATGGAGAGGTAGGTGCTATATTTAGAAAAGCACACATTTTCCACTGGGCCTTTCCCCCCGACAGCGGTGAAAATATAGTACAATTCAAATATAGGTTGTGAACGTCATCACACTCTGCAAGGGCTTATTCTGCTTTTGTCCTACACAGTCCCTAACAAACCCCACAGGAGGACAACAGTGCTGAGCTACACCTGCAGGCTGTCCTGGGCGTTGGTGACTGACGCATTGAGCAATCGCTGAGGGGCAGTGTACTCTGCCTTCAAAACTTCAATATTCCTTTAAGGATTCTGATCTGAACTTGCTGTCTGGAGGCTACCTTTCCCATCTACCCTTTACAAGATTTAAAAAAAATTTGAGACTCACACAACCATTCAATAAGTTCTGTATGCTTAATGTTCACTGTTTTCAGCCTAGTGCCTAGTCTACAAGAAGTTCTCAGTAAATGTTAGATAAATGATGAGTAAAGGACTTACTATATTTTTTCTAAAGAATTCATTTTTTCCTCAGTGCTGAATTCCTGCCCTCATAAAGCTTACATTCTAGTGATACTGAGAAAACACACAAAAATTAAATAAGTACATATGTAGAGTCAGCTGCTGACAAGTACCACCAAGAAATATAAGACAGAGAAAGGTATGGGAGAGAGAGGGGAGTGGTTATTTAGACAGGGTGGTTATGGATTAGTGGAACTGTGCTTGGCATGTTGGAGTAACAACAAGGAAGTGAAAATGAGAATCAGGAAATGAGAACAGAGAGGCGTGTGAGCAGTGAATAGGTAGATTATGCAGGGCCTTCACCATTTTACTAAAAGGACTTTGACTTTGACTCTATCAGAGTAAAGTCCAGGCAATGCCTATGCAAGAGGAATAATAGCAGTGAATACAAAGGAGAAGAGAATTCTTAAATGTTTAAGAATTTTGATGCAGCTATTTTTATAATACTATGAAATGTTCAGAATATTTATTAAACTTGACAGAAAGAGACAATGATATCACATATATAATTTCCTTTGTCACCAATATCTTTATTTTCCATTTCATAATTAGGTATTAATAGTAACAGGATAATAGCAAAATAACTACAACTTAAAAAGCAAGTGCAGCACTAGCATAAGGACAAACATACTGACCAATGGAATGGAATAGAGGGCCAAGATATAAACTCTCATATAGTTGGTCAATTGATTTTCAACAAGGACGCAAAGACCATTCAATGGAGAAAGGACCATCTTTTGCGTTAGGGTGTCTCACTGTCATCCAGGCTGGAGTGCAATGGTATGATCATGGCTAACCGCAGCCTCAGTCTTCTGGACTCATGAGATCCTTCCGCTTCAGCCTCCTGAGTAGCTAGGACTACGGGTGTACCACCATGCCTGGGTACTTTTTTGATTTTTTATAGAGATGATGTCTCGCTATGTTGCCTAGGCTGGTCTCAAACTCCTGGACTGAAGTGATCTTCCAGCCTTGGCTTCCCAAAGTGCTAGAATTACAGATGTGAGCCAGCGCACCTGGCCAGGACAGTCTTTTCAACAAATGGTGCTGGGAAAACATATTCACAATGAAGTTGGAGCCTTACATTACATTCTATATAAAAATTAACTCAAAATGAATTAAAGTACTAAATGTAAAAGCTAAAATTCTAAAACTCTTAGAAGAAAACTTTTTGAATATGACATCAAAAGCACAGGCAATAGAAAATAAATTAGATAATTTTGACTTCATCAAAATTTAAAAATATTGTACATCAGAGGGTACTATCAAGAGAGTAAAAAGATAACCCACAGAATGGGAAAAATATTTCCAAATAATCTGTCTGATAAGAGACTAATATCCTGATTAGTACAACTCAACAACAACAATTTTAAAACTCCACACAGCCCAATTTAAAAAACGGTCAAAAGACCTGACTAGACATTTTTCTAAAAATATACAAATGGTGAAAATGCTCATGAAAAAGTGCTCAACACCACTAGGCATTAGGGAAATGCAAACCAAAATCATAATGAAATACTACTTCATACCCACTATAATGACTATTGTCAAAAAACAAAACAAAACAAAAAGCACAGAAAATAAGTTTTGGCAAGGATGTGGAGAAATTAGAACTCTGGTGTACTGCTGGAAGGAATGCAGAATGGTGTAACCCCTGTAGAAAACAGTTTAGTAGTTCCACAAAAAAACTAAACATATAATTACCATATAACCTATCAATTTCACTCCAGGGTATATACCCAGAAGAATTCAAAGCAAGGACTCAAACATATAATTGTACACCCATGCTCATAGTAGCATTATTCACAATAGCCAAAAGGTGAAAACTAATGCCCATCAACAGATGAACGAAAAACAAAATGTGGTGTATACATAAATGAAATATTATCTGGATATAGAAAGAAATGAACTCCTTGTATATGCTGCAGCATGGATGAACCTGGAAAACATGATAAGCGAAATAAGCCAAACAAAAGGACAAATATTTAATGATTCCAATTATACAAAGTACCCATAATAGGCAAATTAATAAAGATAGAAAGTGGAATGGTGGTTACCAGAGGCTGAAGGGAAGGAAGAATAAGGAGTTAATATTTAACGGGCACAGAGTTTCTGTTTGGAATGATGAAAAATTCTGGAATTGAATAGTAGTATTGGCTGTACAAAACTGTAAACGTACTTAATATCACTGAATTGTACCTTAAAAATTAAAGTACGGGCTGGGTTCGGTGGCTCAGCCTGTAATCCCGCGCCTTTGGGAGGCTGAGGTAAGTGAATTGCCTGAGCCCGCGGGTTCGAGACCCGCCAGAGCAGCGAGACCTCATCTCTACAATAAATCAAAAAATCAGCCAGGCATGGTAGCGCATGCCTGTAATTCTGGCTACTTGGAAGGCTGAGGTGGAAGGATCGCCGGAGCCCAGCAGGTCGAGGCTGCGGTGGCCGGGAGCGGCCACTGCACTCCAGTCTGGACAACAGAGTGACTCCAACTCAAAAAAAAAATTAAGGTACAAAAATAAAAATAAAAAATTAGCTGAGCATAATGGTTACATGCATGTAGTCCCAGCTACTTATAGGCTAAGAAAGGAGGAAAAAGGAAAATTTTATTCTGTGTATATTTTATCACAACTTTTTATTTTTTATTTTATTTTATTTCATTATGTTTTTAGAGACTGTATTTCCATCTGTCACCCAGGCTGAAGTGTAGTGGCATGATCATAGTTCATTGCATCCTCCAACTCCTGGGTTCAAGGGATCCTCCTTCCTTAGCCTGTGAGTAGCTGATATTAAAGGCGTGTGCCATCATACCCAGCTAATTTTTAAAATTTTTTAAAGAGATCAGGTCTTGCCATGTTGCCCAGGCTGGCCTCAAACTCCTGACCTGAAGCAATCCACCTGCGTCAGCCTCCCAAAGTGCTGGAATTACAGGCTTGAGCCACTGTGCCCTGCTTGTTATCATAATTTTTTAAAAGAAAAAAGGGATATGCAAATTGTGTCTGCATTTCACTCTCTCAGAATTGGAGAAGTAAACCAATGCAACCAGTTTATTGAACAAGCAAGCTGGACTCAGTTTGATGAGGGTAAACGGTGACTTTACTCGTTCTTCCTACTCATTTCAGATGTCTTCTTTCCACTAGCTCCTTCTTGCCCCTAGAAGAAATGTTGGCAGATTCCAAAGCTTTTCTGATCATTTTCAGTTCGTATAAATCCAGAACATTGTAATATTGAAAAGCGAAAGCTCACTTGTCCACCTCTAAAATACTACCTGCTTCAGGCCTGGAAAACTTCTGTGAGGTTGGGGGTGGGAGGACAACAAGTTTAGCTTCTCTCATTTCTGTAATCCCCATCCTTGTAGATGCTGCTCTGGGCCCCTCAGGGATTGCAAGGAGAAAAAAAAAACCTTCCTTGATTGGTAGGGTTGTCATTGGATGTCGGTGCCTTCCGATTGTAGCAAATTTTATATGCTGTGTTTTTCTCTTTTAGGGTGATTTGTAGGTTCTCCAGAGAACCTAAGATCCCTAGCATCTTTTTCTCACAACTTCTTTGACAGGGGCAAGGTCTTCATCAGGTGGCTGCTGGGGTCTCCCTCTCTGCCCCTGCTTAGGGTTCCCAAGACAATGCAGATTGTCTTTTTCCTGTAGGACTCCTCCAAAATGACCAGTCTGGCTCCTCTACTCGAAGTACTCAAAAAGGGTTTCCTCAGGCTCTGAATGAACTAATTGCCTTCTCTTGAGGAATTGGAAGGTAAGAATGAACTGATGCATGCAGAGCTGGTTCCCAGTGCCTCCACACATGCTCTTGCATGGGCTGTCCAGCACTATCCTTTAGAATTCTTTAAGCCTTTTGTATGGTGGGGCCATCCCAAGGCAGAAAGAGGATCATTTTCTTTCTTTCTCTTTCTTTTTTTTTAAGACCCAGGGGGCACACATGTGTATTCATTATGTGGACATATCGTGTAGTGGTGAGGATTGGGTCTCAGGTGGCCCATTCCCCAGATAGTGCCCCAAAGGTAGTTTCTCCACACTAACCTCCTGCCCCTCTCTCCTTACCGGTGTCCACAGTGTCTATTATTTTCACCTTTGTGACTGTTGAGTTCCCACATTTGAGTAAGAACATGCATTCTTTGGTTTTCTGTTTCTAAGTCAGTCTACTTAGGATGATGATCTCTAGTTCCATCTGTGTTGCCGCAAAGGACATGATTTCATTCTTTTTACAGACGCGAAGTATTCCATGGTATATATATTTTCCTTATCCACTGATCAGTGGATGGGCATTTAGGTTGATTCCACATCTTTGCAATAGTGAATTGTGCTGTAATGAACATGCAGGTGCAGATGATCTCCGTTCCTTAGAGTAGATTCCTAGTAGTGGGATTGCTGGATCAAATAGTAGATCTACTTTTATTTCTTTGAGTAATCTCCATACCACTTTCCATAGAAGTTGTACTAATTTACACTCCCACAGACAGTGTATAAGTGTTCCCTTTTCTCTGCATCCGTGCCAGCAACTATTTTTTTTTTTTAAACAATGATCATACTGTTTAGTGTGAGGTAGTATCTCATTGTGGTTTTATTTGCATTTCCCTGATAAGAGTGATGTTGAGCATTTGTTCATGTTTGCTGCCCATTTGTGCATCTTCTTTTGAAAGATTTCTATTCATGTTGTTTGCTCACTTTTAATGGGGTTATTTGCTTTTTTTCTTGCTTATTTGTTTGAGTTCTTTGTAGATTCCAGATATTAGTCAGATGCATAGTTTGCAAATACCTTCTCCTATTCTGTAGGTTGCCTGTTTGCTCTGTTGATTATTTCAGAAGCATTTTAGTAAAATGAAATCCCACTTATTTATTTTTGTTTTAGTTGCATTTGCCTTTTGGGTTGTAGCCATAAATTCTTTGCCTAAGCTGATGTATGTAAGAGTTTTTCCTAGATTTTCTTTTAGGATTTTTATGGTTTCAGGTCTGACATTTAAGTCTTTAATCCATTTTGAGTTAATTTTTGTATACGGGAAGATATGATCAAATTTCACTTTTCCATATGTAGCTATCAAATTTTCCCAGCACTATTTGTTGAAAAGGGTATCCTTTCCCCGGTATATGTTTTTTTCTGCTTCGTCAAAGATCAGTTGGTGGTAGGTATTTGGGTTTATTTTAGATTCTCTATTCTGGTCCATTGGTCCATATATCTGCTCTTGTACCAGTACCATGCTGCTTTGGTTACTACAGTCTTGTACTATAATTTTAAGTCTGGTAATATGATGCCTCCAGCTTTGTACTTTTTGCTTAGGATTGCTTTGGATTTTTTGGATTATTTTTTCTAATTCTGTGAAAAATGATGTTGGTAGTTTGATAGGGATTGCATTGCCTCTGTAGATTACTTTGGGTGATATGTTCATTTTAATAATGTTGATTCTTCCAATTCATAAGCATGGGGTGTTTCTCCATTTGTTTGTGTCCTCTGAATGTCTTTCATCAGAGTTTTGTAATTCCCCTTGTAGAGATCTTTCACCTCCTTGATTATAAATATTCCTAGGTATTTTAGCTTTTTGGCTGCTATTGTAAATGGAATTGAGTTCTTGAGTTGATTCTCAGCTTAGTCGCTATTGATGTCTAGCAGTAGATTTGTGTGTGTTGATTTTGTATCCCAAAACTTTATTAAATTCATTTATCAAATCGAGGAGTCTATTGGAGGAATCTTTAGGGTTTTCTAGGTTAAAGATCATATTGTCAGCATATAGAGACAGTTTTATTTCTTCTTTTCCAATTTGGATATCCTTTATTTACTTGGCTTGACTGATTGCACTGGCTACGATTTCTAGTACTATGTTAAATAGTAGTGGTGAAAGTGGGCACCCTTGCCTTGTTCCAGTTCTGAAGGGGAATGTATTCAACTTTTCTCCATTTACAATAACATTATCTATGGGTTTGTCATATGCAACTTTTATCATTTTGAGGAATATTCCTTCTATAACTATTTTGCTGAGGGTTTTTATCATGAGATAATGTTGAATTTTATCTAATGCTTTTTCTGTGTCTATTGATATGATCATACAATTGTTATATTTAATTCTGTTTATGTAGTGGATCCCAATTTATTGACTTGTGTATATTGAACCACCCATGCATCCCTGGTATAAAACCGACTTGTTTATGGTGTTTTTTTTTTAATGTGCTGTTGAATTCAGTTTGCTAATATTTTGTTGAGGATTTTTGCATCTGTTCATAAGGGTTATTGGGCTGTAGTTTCTTTTTTTGTTGTGTCTTTTCCTGGCTGTGGTGTCAGAGTGATACTGGTCTCGTAGAATTAGTTAGGGAGGAGTCTCTCCTCTTCAATCTTGTGGAATAGCTTCAGTAAAATTGGTATCAGTTCTTCTGTGAAGGTCTGGTAGAATTCAGCTGTAAGTCCATCAGGTCCTGGACTTTTTTTTGTTGTTGGGAGACTTCTAGTTACTGTTTCAATCTCGCTACTCATTACTGGTCTGTTCAGGGTTTCTATTTCTTCCTAATTAAATGTTGGGGGGTGTTGCATGTTTCCAAGAATGTATTCATTTCCTCTAGATTATCTAGTTTGCTTGCTTGGAGGTTTTCATAGTAATCTTGGATGATCTTTTGAATTTCCTTTGTATAGTTGTAATGTCTCCATTTTTATTTCTGATTGAGCTAATTTGACTCTTCTCTCTTTGTTTACTAATTAATCTAACTTGTGGTCTATCAATTTTGTTTATCTTTTCAAATCTCTTTAGTTTCATTTATCCTTTGTATTTTTTTAAATTTCAATTTTATTTCATTCTGCTTTGATCTTTGTTATTTCTTTTCTTCTGCTAGCTTTGGATTTGGTGTGCTTTTCTAGTTCCTTGAGGTGTAATGTTAGGTTGTCAGTATGTGGTCTTATTAATGTAGGCCTTGAGCACTGTAAATTTTCCTCTGAACACAGCTTTGGCTGTGTCTCAGAGATTATGATAACTTGTTCCATTGTTGACATTTGTTTCAAGGAATTTTTAAATTTCCATCTTGATTTCATTGATGATCCAATTACCATTTAGGAGCAAATTGTTTAACTTTCATATGCTTGATTTCACAAGTTCTTCTTGGAGTTAATTTCTAGTTTTATTCCATTGTGGTCTGAGATGGTGCTTGATATGCTTTCAATTTTTTTGAATTTATTAAGACTTTATTTCTGGCCTATCACATGATCTGTCTTGGAGAACGCTTCATGTGCTTAGGAGAAAATGTGTATTTTGTAGTTTGGGGATGAAATGTTCTATAGATGTCTGTTAGATTCATTTTTTTCTAGAGTCCTGTTTAACTCCAATGTTTCTTTGTTGATTTTCTGCTTTAATGATCTGTCGATTGCTGTCAGTGGAGTGTTGAAGTCTCCCAGTTTTATTGTATTGCTCTCTGTCTGTGTTTTAGGTCTAGTAGAATTTGTTTTATAAAACTGGGGGCTCTGATGTTAGGCACATATATATTTAGAATTGTTATGTTTTTTCATTGGATTGATCTCTTTATTATTATATAATAGCCATCTTTGTCTTTTTTTACTGTTGTTAATTTAAGGTCTGTTTTATCTGACATGAGAATGGGTACTCCTGCTCATTTTTGGTTTCCATTTGCATAGAATATTTTCCCCCCACCCCTTTACCTTGAGTCTATAGGAGTCTTTGTGAGTAAAATGGGTCTCTTGAAGGCAGCAGATATTTGGGTTGTGTTTCTTATCCATTCTGCCAGTCGATATCTTTTTAGTGCATTGAAATAGTTTATGTTCAGAGATAATAATGATATGTAAGGCACTATTCTATTCATCATACTGGTTGTTATCTGACTGCTTTGTTTATTTATTGTCTCTATTGTGTTGGTGTCCCAAAAAGCCAGTGACTTTATAATTTCCACCATTTTTCTACTGGTGTGTTTTGAACTTTTGTTCCAGTATTTGACTCCTTTGAATATTTCTTGTAAAGTCAGTCTAGTGGTAACAAATCTCAGTGTTTGCCTGTCTGTGAAGGACTTCATTTCTCCTTCATTTATAAAACTTAGTTTTATTGGCTACAGAATCTTTGGCTGACAGTAATTCTGTTTGAGGAGATTGAAGATGGGGCCCTGTTCTCTTCTGGCTTATAGGGCTTCATCTGAGAAGTCTGCTATTAGCCTGATAGGTTTAATTTTGTAAGTTCTTTGATGCTTTTGTCTCACTTCTCTTAAAATTCTTTCCGTCATAATAACTTTGCATACCTGGGTGATTATATGCCTTGGTGGTGACCTTTAGCAATGGATCTTCTGGAGGTTCTTTGGGCTTCTTGTATCTTGTTTAGTTCTCTGGTGAGAAGTTTTCCTCCATTATTCCCTCAAGTAGGTTTTCCAAACCTGTTGCTTTCTCTTCTTCTTCAGGAACATCTATCATTCTTAGGTTTGGACATTTTATATAATCCCACATTTCTTGGAGGCTTTGTTCATTCTATTGGTTCTTTTTTCTTTATTGTTGTCTGATTGGGTTAATTCAAAAGCCTTATCTTCAAGTTCTGAGATCCTTTCTTCTGTTTGTTCTAGTCTACTGTCAAACTCTCCACTGCATTTTACACTGTCCTAAATGTTTCTTTCATTTCCAGAATTTCAGTTTCTTTTTTCTTAATTTCTCTATGTCAGTTTCAACTTTCTCCTGAAGTTCATTGACTAATTTTATCATTGTTTGAATTGTATGTCTGGAATTTCAACGATTTCATTTTGGTTAGAGTTAATTGCTAAAAAGTTGGTGTGGGCTTTGGGGGGGTTTTGGAGAACTTTGATTTTTCATTTTGTCAGAATTATTTTTCTGGTTCCTTCTCATTTGGTTAAACAATTTCTTTTTATCTGAGGTTGGCAGGGAGCTGACGTAGGCACTGTAGAATTTCCTTGGTTATACATAGCCTTGGTGTGGTGAGTTTCTCATTTGCCAGATGTGGCAGCCCTGTGCTGTGTACCTGCATTGGTATGATCCTGAGTGACTGGAGTGGCTCGGAAAGAATTACTACCTGGTACTTGGGATTTGGCCTTCCCCAAAGCTGAGGTATTATATCCGACTGTACCATTGACCTCCAGCCAGGAAGTGATGCTTGTGAAAGAAAGCTGGCTATGATGGTGGCTGTAAGGTTTCTCTTTAGTGAATATCACTCTGAGAAAGTGTCCAGCCAGCTCTGGGTATTTCCCAAGTTTTCTGTCTGTTTTGGGCCTTCTGGGGTATTGCGAGGGAAAGAAGATGAGGCTCCCCACAAGTGTGCACTCTTAACTGCCCCAGTGGGGATTAGAAGCAGTCCAGGGTCACTGCAGTAACACTGTTATGAAGAGCAGTCCCAAAAGCGTTCATAAGGGGAGTGAGAGGTTGCTGTGGCAACACATCTCCTCTGTCTCCTGCCTGCTTTGGCCTCACGCAATCTGTGATCTGCATGTCAAGGTGCAGCCAGTCTCAGAACCTCAGGTGTTCTTAGGCAACCTGCCCAGCCAGGAACTGTCTGCAGGTGTGGTGTTTGCCGTTGGGGCCCATTTCCTCCCAAGCTTGCAGGAAAGCACCCACTCCACCCTGCACCTGGGAAATGGCGGCTGGTACTGCTCAAGGCTTTTTTCCTGCACCACTCCATGGCAGAGCACAGCTGTGGGGAAGGAAGTTTCCCAAGAGGGGCTGGGATTTCATAAGACCTAGGGAGCCCTGCATGTTCACAACAGGAGCAGAGAACTCCTGAATTCCCATTACCCACCTTCCCCGCTGTGTCCAGAGGCTGCGGTGTGGACTATGCAATACAGGAGAGAATTCAGCCAGTTCCAGCCCAGGTCGGTGGATTTTTTTTCCTTCTTTGCTCTAAGTGGTTATTATCACTCCTTTGAGGACCCCTGGGGTGTGCTGCTAGGTCTGTTCCTTTCTGGATCCTGAGGAAACTCTATCTTGGTTTACTCTGTAGGACAAACTCACTCTAGCTGCCTCATGTCATCCATCTTAATCTGGAATACTTGAGGTTCACTTTCATATATTCTTGGATATATGAACATTAACTAGAGCATTTAATCATCATAATACCTATACTGTAAGAATGTTGTTTGCAAAGTATAGGGGAGGGAGGAATGGAGAAAGGTTGCATCTGATATTCTTGTTTGGAATAACTGATAACCCTTAGCCTTCGGTGTCATAAACATGTCAGCTGAGAGGGAACGCTAACCCTTCCTCAATCAAGTAATCTTCCCAGGGTTCAAAGATATTTTTTCCTGGTTTCTCTAACCTTAGTCCCTGGTGAGAAGTAGAAGAGCTCTTACAGAAAATCTTGCCAAACAAATGTACGCCTTTTTTCCCCTTAGGAAATGCAATTTAGTGAATGTGATTTTTTTTTTTTAAGAGAATCTAGCATGACTTTGGGTTCTGAATGCCAATTCTCTAGGTAAATATAGCTCTCCAGATGGGTGGCATGCAAGGATCAGCTTAATATATAAACTGTGCCTCTATCTACATTTCCTCTACCTCTAATACATACTTTTGTTTTTAAAATGAAATCTCATTTGAAACATTGCTGTTCAAAACAGAGTTTAGGTGACAAAGGAGATAGGGAAGTGTAAATGTTCAATTTCTTAAAGAAACTGTTTTGTGAAGTTATGATTAATTAAATGTATACATATATATAGTAAATCCCCTACATAAGAACCTTCAAGTTGTGAACTTTCAAAGATTCAAACCTGCATTCACATATCCGATCACGTAAGTTTGTTCACATGTCTATATTGTCATGTACCTGCAAGATACTACATTGTAAGATTAAAAATATTGCCCTTTTTGGTTTGTTTTATGTATTATTCATGTGAAAAGTATTATAAACACATTAAAGTATAATACTGTACAGCCGATTGTGTGTTAGTTGGGTACCTAGGCTAACTTTGTTAGACTTACAATCAAATTGGGCTTATGAATGTACTCTCAGAACAGAACTCTCAGAACAGAACTCTTTCATATGTAGAGGACTTACTGTGTGTGTGTGTGTGTGTGTGTGTGTTTGTGTGTGTATACACTTCCACACCAATGTTCATTACAGTGAAAGCTTGGTACCATGGGGACAAAGATAACATTTATTAGATTGAGTGCGGGAAATAAAAACAAGTTACATACAAAGGATCTGGGATCAGAATAGCTTATGATAAGCAACAGAAGCTCCTTATGGCCGGGCTCGGTGGCTCAGCCTGTAATCCCGCGTCTTTGGGAGGCTGAGGTGCGTGTATTGCCTGAGCCCACGGATTTGAGACCCGCCTGGGCAGCGAGATCTCATCTCTACAATAAATCAAAAAATCAGCCGGGCGTGGTAGCGCATACCTATAATTCCGGCTACTTGGAAGGCTGAGGCGGAAGGATCGCCGGAGCCCAGCAGGTCGAGGGTGCGCTGGCCGGGAGCGGCCACTGCACTCTAGTCTGGGTGACAGAGTGAGACTCCAACTCAAAAAAAAAAAAAAAGCTTTTTATAACTCCTTATAACAGCAACACTAGAAGCAAAAAGACAACAGAATAATATCTTCAACAAACTGAAAGAAAACTATTTTCAGCCTAGGATTATATATGCAACCAAATGCAAGGAAAGATCAGGATATTTTCAGATATGCAAGTATCAAACATTTTTCTTCCAGACACTGTTTCTTGATGTGAGCCACCAAAATGAGGGCGTTAACCATGACAAAGAAAGACACAGGCTACAGGCTTGAGGATAAGGGAATTCCTAAAATGACGATGAAAGGCAAGGGTAGTATAACAACCATACCCCAGTGTATATAAGCATCAGTCCAAACTGCAATTGCAGAGATGTGACCCAAGTGACAGGAATGTGGGGAGGAATGTCATCACCAAGATGCTCTCTGCTCTTGTATCATCTTTTTATTATGAAAATGCCAAGGTGAGCCTGGTCCAGATGCTTAACAGTATCTGATCAGTGAGGCCATACACTACTGAAACTCCTGCCCACCTCTTTGTGCCCTGCCACATGCATCAGCTGAGAATACTCATTTAACCCCAGAGAAGATCTTCATCGATTTATCCTGAGAACTGTAGTTGGCCACGATGAACTCAGAAGCAAAAAGTGCAGAGCAAACTATTGCCCTGACAGGCTTTCTACCAGATGGCTGTTACCTGGCCCACATGACGGACCAGCTGAGGCCCCAACCATGGGCCTTGGGTCATGGTAGCACCTGCTGGCTTCCACAGATGGACTCTTATAATAGTCATAGAAGCCAAAGCCAAACTACTCAGAGAAACCATTCCACCTATTTTTTTTTCCCTAGAGTCTTTCTCTTATAGTGCAGGGACAATATCATTTTTTTCCTTATAGGTGTGTGTTTGCTTCTGAATTTTTTATCTCAAACACATTTCACTGGCATTTATATGTAAAAATCGACAAAATAATTTTGATTGAGAAAAATAGATGGAAAAGAAAAATCATACTTATGAAGTATATTAGAAACACGAGGACCAGTTTATGAAACATTACATTAAAATTTAAATAATGTGCATAGTGCTATTGAAATTGCAAATTTATCAAAGCATGTGGGTTGGGCTTAAAAGACAATTTTCTAAAATTAATAGTCTTCTTATATATATTTTTTTTAACTTTTACTTCTTTATTTTAAAGATGGGTACAATTCAAGGTTAGGTATACAAATGTTCATTATGCAGGTACCCTTGTTGATGAGATATTGCCCCCCCTTCCTCAGGCAGATTTCCACTACTGCCAATTCCCCTTCCCCGCCCCCAGAGAGTTTCCCACTACTGCTAATCCTTTTCATATAGTATGATGATAAATGTTCAAGATTTGCACGAGTGAGAACGTGTGATACTCAGTTCTTTGTTTCTGTGAAAGACCACTCAGTATTACAGACTCTAAGTCCATCTGGGTTGCTGTGAAGTTCATGATTTTATTCTTCTTTATGGCTGTGTAATATTCCATCGAGTATATGTACCACATTTTTTTATCCAGTCCTCTTTCAATGGGCAGCACGGTTGGTTCTATTTTCTTGTATCTGTGAACAATGCTGCGATAAACATACATGTGCAGGTATCTTTTTTATAGAGTGATTTGAGTTCTTCCTGGTATACTCCCAGTAGGGGGATTGCAGGGTCATATGGAAGGTTGATTTTTAGATCTTTTAGCAATTGCCACACTGTTTTCCACAGAAGCTGTACTAGTTTACACTCCTGCCAACAGTGTAGAAGTGCTTCCTTTTCACTGCATCCTCTCCAGCATCTGTTGTTTTTTTTTGTTATTGATGATAGTCATCCTGACTGGAGTTAGGTGGTATCTCAGTGTCATTTTAATTTGCATTTCTTTGATGACTAGTGAGGCTGAGCATTTTTTCATGTGTCTGTTGGATGCTCATATGTCTTCTTATGAGAACTGTCTATTTATATCTTTTGCCCATTTTGTAATGGGGCTGTTTGTTTTCTTCTTTTTGGCACATTTGAGTTCCTTACAGATCCTAGGTGTTAGGCCTTTGTCAGACATACAGTTGGCAAATATTTTTTTCCAGTCTGTGGGCTGTCTCCCCACTCTCTTGATGGTTTCTTTGACTTTGCAGAAGCTTGTCAGTTTGATGAGGTCCCACTTGTCTATCTTATTTCTTATACCATGAGCGCTTGGGGTTTTGTTCAGGAATTGGTTGCCAGTTCCAATTTCTATAAAGGTGTCTCCTGCATTTTCTAAGGTTCTTATAGTTTGAGGTTTTACATTTAGGTCTTTGATCCATTTAGAGTTGATTTTTGTGTATGGTGATAGGTAGATCATGTTTTAATCTTCTGCATGTGGTCAGCCAGTTTTCCCAGCACCATTTACTGAATAGATTCCCTTCTCCCCAGTGGTTGGTGGTGGAGGCTTTGTCGAAGATGAGTTGGTTGAGAAATTGAGGTTTTTCTTCTGGAATCTCTATCCTGTTTCATTGGTCTATATGCCAGTTCTTGTACCAATACCAGGCTGTTTTTATTATTGTAGCTGTATAATAGAGTTTAAAGTCTGGGAGCATGATATCTTCTGCTTTTTTTTTTCTTTTCTTTTTGCTGATGATTGTTTTGGTGATTCATGATCATTTATGTTTCCATATGAATTCCTGTACTGTTATTTCCAGTTCTGAGAAGAATGCTGCTGGCAATTTAATGGGTATTGTGTTAAATCTGTAGATTGCCTTGGGTAGGATGGACATCTTAACAATGTTGATTCTT